>NW_021703767.1:27358925-27434657 GCF_005190385.1 Monodon monoceros | reverse complement strand
AGGGAATGGCAGGGATCTTATGCAAATTACCTCACTAGTGCTGATCAGGAAATTTCAGATTGTCTCTTTAAAGGTCACATTCCTGGGAGAGCTTGAGACTGCAATTAAGTCTTGGTTTGCTGTCATGGGGGCAAATGACTCCATTTCGGATTTGTTATTTCTTTTAAACAAGTAAAAATCCTAGAAAAAAACAGGGAAAAATTTCCTTCACATTGGTTTTGACAATGTTTTTTCTGGAAATGATAACCAAAAGCACAAGCAACAAAAGCAGAAATAAATAGATGGGACTACACCAGACTAAAAAGCTTCTGCACAGCAAAATGAAGAGGCAACCTATGGAATGGAAGAAAATATTTACAAATCATGTATCTGATATAGGGTTAATATTCAAAATATATAAAGAAGTCATACAACTCATAGCAAAAAAGGTCATCATCATCATCCAACTAAAAAATGGACAGGAAAAAGAACCCAAATAGACATTTTTCCAAAGAAGTTGTACAAATGGCCAATAGGTATGTGAAAAGGTGCTAACACTACTAGTAAAGGAAATACATATCAAAGCCACGGTGAGATATCACTTCACATCTGTTAAAATGGCTATTATCATAAAGACAAGAGATAAGTGCTGGCAAGGATGTGCAGAAAAAGGAACCCTTGGTTACTATAAATTGGTACAGCCACTATAGATAGCAGTATGGAGGTTTCTCAAAAAATTACAAATAGAACTACCATATGATCCAGGAATCCCACTTCTGAGTATATATCTGAAGGAATTGAAATCACTATCTTGAAGAGATACTGCATCCCCATGTTCACTGCAGCATTATTTACGATAGCTAAAGACATGGAAACAAATGGATTGAGAAAATGTGATATATGATATTATTCAGCCATAGAAAAGAAGGAAATTCTGCCATTTGAAAAAACATGGATGGATTGGAGGGCATTATACTGAGTGAAATAAGTCAGACAAAGACAAATACTGTATGATCTCACCTTTATGTGGGATATAGAAAAAAAACTAAGAGAAACAGAGTAAATGTTGCCAAGGGCATGGGTGTGAGAGAACTGAGTGAAACTGATCAAAGGGTACAGACTTCCAGTTATAAGATAAATAGGATCTGGATATCTAATATACAGCATGGGGATCATAGTTAACAATAGTGTAGTGCATACTTAAAAATTGCTGAGAGTAAATCTTAAAAGTTCTCACTTGAACTTTTGAAAAATGAAAAAAATAGTAACTATGTGAGATGATATATGCATTAACTAACTTTATTGTTGTAATCATTTTGCAATATACACATGTATCAATTTATCACATTGTATGTCTTAAAGTTACATGAAGTTATATGTCAATTATATATCAATAAAGCTGAAAAAAAGTAATAAAAGTATTTAGATGACTGGTTTTTAAAAGTAGTAAACATTTAGTGTTCAGAAAACTAAGACAAAATAATTCTAAAAAATAATAACACAGGTCTATTTCTGTGATATTGTGACTTATTGGAAATATATATTTGATTATTCAGATGACCTTAGTCAACATTTCCTGGCTTCTAGCTCCCCAAACCCTTGGAATTTCCTGAGTGATAAGAACAATAAGAGCATCTTTTGTCATAATATTTGATCTCTTGTCCTAGTTCCTGAAAACACTTCAGAGTCATAAAGGTGAAAAAAGTGTCGTTATTCACAGCAAGCCCCTTTCCACCACTGTTGGGTTTATATAAATGAAGTGACTTTTGGAAAGTACCTGAGGGTGGGGGCTGGTGGTCCCGGGAACCAACGGTGAATAGAGGGTTTGAACTTGGAATCCTACCCCCTGGTTTCTGGGGAGAAAAGGGCCACTGGAGGTTGAATCAATCACCAATGGCCAAGGATTTAATCAATCATGCCTATGTAATGAAGCCTTGATAAAAACGCAAAAGGGCAGGGTTTGAAGAGCTTCTAGCTTGGTGAATACTTGGAGATTTGGGGAGAGTGGTGCACCTGGAGAGGGCACAGACGTTCTGCACCCCTTTCCATATACCTTGCCCTGTGTATCTTTTCAGCTGGCTGCTGATTCGTATCCTTTAGTATCCGTTGTAATAAAACGCTAACTAAAGAGTAAACTGTTGAGTTCTGTGAGCAGCTCTAGCAAATTAATCGAACCCAAGGAGGGGGCTGTGGAAACCTCTGATTTATAGCCAGTCACTCAGAAGTACAGGTAACAACTAGCCAGGAGGTCTGAAGCATAGATAACTTCCTGGGTTTGTGACTGTCATCGCATCTGAAGTGGAAGGTGGTCTTGTGGGACTGAGCCCCGTGGGAACTAATGCTATTTCTGCCTAGGTAGTGTCGGAATTGAGTTTAATTGTAGGACACCGAGCTGGTGTCCCAAGAATTGCCTGGTGGTGTGCGGGGAACCCCCACCCCACCCCTGTGAAATTGGATGTACAGAATCTAAATAATATTCCAATTTATTTAATTTATTCAACATGGAGCAAAAAAGTAAGTAGAGAGTACTTAATAAAATACTTGAATATTAAAATTACCCAGGGGCTTCCCTGGTGGCGCAGTGGTTGAGAGTCCGCCTGTCGATTCAGGGGATACGGGTTCGTGCCCTGGTCCGGGAAGATCCCACATGCCGCGGAGCGGCTGGGCCCGTGAGCCATGGCCGCTGAGCCTGTGCGTCCGGAGCCTGTGCTCCGCAACGGGAGAGGCCACAGCAGTGAGAGGCCCGCGTACTGCAAAAAAAAAAATATTACCCAGATTTATAAAGTACTTATTTTCCATTCAGAGATAATAGAGACATTTATGAATTAAATTAAAATATAGAAATATGGTTTGCTATAATGAAGATAGTCCTGATCATAATGATTTTAGGTCCCTACAATATGGAATGCATAATCAAAATGGTGTATTTTACTCCAGGTTGTAAAGGCAATTTACAATTGGGATATTTTGTTTTTAGCACCCGTTCCCATTCAAAAGAAAATAGATTAAACCAAGGCTTACTATTAATACCTCACAAATTCTTATTCCGGTTGTTATCCACCTGTCATTGAAAATTTCCCACACTATGTATGCTTATGGGCCTTTCCTTTGGATTTTTGTATTCTAGGGTCTTTCCTCTTTAAAAAAAAGCATCACTGCATTTATTTCCTGGGGACATCTTAGCCCTTTAACAGAGAGATGCATTTCAAATGAAACTTTTGATGGAAGATACTTCAATGACCTTTGGCAGACCAGGGAATTACAAAGTCCATATGAAAACTCAAGGCTTTGAAAAATGTTATTGTTTTTCTGTGGTAACAAGAAATAGTACTACCTAAACAAGAATGAATTGTCAACTCTCAAATCATAATCAGAGTTTATGGATTAGTTCAATTGGCTAATTCTCTAAGGGAAAAAATTATATACTCACTTTTGAAGTTGAATGTGGTCTTCCATTGGTTTTCTGAAAGTTTATTTTATTTATTCATGATTTTGGTATTGGTACCTGGATTTTTCTTATCTTGGCTTAAAATCAAAACTATAATTTTTCTTGTTAAATATTTTAATGTTGACATCAAAAATTTAAAGAACATATGCAAATTATTTTTAGTTAAAATTACAACTATTTTGACTCCATTGTATTTACTAGACAAATGTATTTTGTAAAGAACTCTCAGTTTTCAAAAGGCAACTTTAGAAAAATCACAATATGTCACTTCGAATACACAGTTGTGAGGATACGATAAGTCACTTGGAGGATTCATGCTAAGACAATACCAGTAGCACACATTTTAGAAGATGTTAAGCAGAAATGTTGCAGAAGAAATAGTCTTTCTGTTTAAAAAAAAAAAAAAAGCTGTTATAATTACTTAGTCCAAATAGGGAAGAAGGCCTAAGTTTGAATTCATGGCATATTGCTGTAATACGCTATTAGCCTAATCCTTCATTTTCTTGTCAATTAAAGACTTATCTTTATTCACTGATTCACTTATCAGTAATTCGCTGGGTATTTTAAAGCTGGTTGTTAAAAATCCCTTTGTTTATGGCAATAAGGCACCATTCATTTTGTGAACTTTATAAAACCAACCTCTGCCAATTTTTCTCTTTGAGAATAGCTCTAAAGATGTGTTCCCACAGTAATTACTTATTCCAGAGATGTTCATTAAAGAATGAAGTAAAGAGGCAAGTGTTTGAAACAATTGTATCCCACCAAAGCCAGCTTTACTAAGCACCTTCCCAGCATCTACAGTATTTATGTACATTAGAAAAAAGAAAAGCCCTTGAGAAACATTATGCAAAATTTGTACTTTTGAGTGTTATTACGTAGAGTGATACTAAATATATAGGGTATTATTTTTGCATATTTATTATGCAAAAATGAGAAATTCAGCAAAAGGTTGGGGGAAAGCTGAGATGCTTTTGAATAGGAGCCCAGCTATCCATCATACACCTGCTGTGACTAGTGTGGGTCATTCTAGTGTCTCTGCTCTCTATTCCCTACTTACCCACAGCCTCCAGGATGTAAAAGGGAAGGAGGGGGATAAACCCCAGTGAACCCCAGCCAAATTTTAATGGAGAAAAAAAAAATTAAAAAGATGGCTTTAGAGTTGTATATCTCTTTTAGAATAGGTTTGTTATTGTAGGTGAGTAGGAAGAAGAGTTTCAGTGTTTTATTTCCTTGTTGTTAGAACCTGAAGTGCTAGAATGTGTTCAAGTATTGCATAGTTATCCAACAATTACAGTAAATCCTCCCACTGATCCTTAATGGGCAAAGGAAGAGAGAAAATTTAGAACGAGGGAGACATTTTGTGTATCAACCTGTCAGTGACAAATCTGAATTGATAAACCCCTTACATAAATGAAGATTTATTTATTTCTGTTACATAAAATACTACAAGGGACCAAGGGAGGAAATCAGAGAACCTGGGATTGGGTGTGTTTCTTAAACTTGCAGGAGCTAAACAAAGTAGATACCAACCATTTATAGTGAGCACATTCTTTGTTTGAATGCTAGTAACACAACCAAATTGTTTCCTAAGTGCTTGGTAACAGTTTTCCTTTTTCTGGCCTTTAGATTTGATCTATTTTGTCTGCACTATTTTTTCCCTTTTGGTTAACTCTTATCCATCATTAAGATTTCAAATATAAATGTAGTTTAGTTTCATCAAAATGAGTGCATTTGGTGCCTTACTGTTTAAATGAATTATTTTGCTCTAAAATTTCATTGTTTTGCCTGATATGCAGAATGATAAAACTAAAGGTCATATGGAGAAATACTGCAAGGAATAGTGGGGCTTTTCTGGACCATACCTCAAGAAGTGGGGAGATCCTTGTATTGTGGTATCTAGGAATATTTACTCAGGATTCAGGCTGCTAGTATTTGAGAGAGATTACAGAATCTCTCTGGGCCTCATTTTCTTCATCTGTTAAATGGGAATGATAACAATACTTATCTCAACTTTTTTTTATTTTTGTAAATGTAGATTAAGTGAGATTCACTATGAACAACTCTAAGATCATTGCCTGGCATATAATAAGTGCTTAATAAATGTTAGCTATTATTATTACTCTATACCTATGACTAGAGCACCTTTTCTTTTTTAAAAAAAATGATACTTTTATCCTAATTATAAAATAGTTCCTATACCTGTTATCAAAAATTTTGAAAGTTAAGACAGAAAATAAGAATCCAGTGTAATACTACTCTCTGGATGCGTTCACTATTAATATAACTCTCATATGCCTTTATTAAAACAGAATCCCATTCTATATGGTGGTTCTTAACCTTTTTTGTTTGTTTGTTTGTTTTCTCACTGTCAGTTCATGGGCCTCTTTCTATCTATGAATACAGATGCAGCACTTAATTTTTAGTGTCTGCATCACACTTCATTGTAGACCATAATTTAAGCAGCCATCCCTGGCATCTTAAATGATCTTTGTAGATACAGATGATAAGAAATGCTTTTAATCAGCACATTCTCATTAATTGTCTCTGTCTGTTTGTTAAAAATGATTGGAACCTACTTAATGCTTAGACCTGGATCCCAGCTCTGCCACATACTAGCTATGTGACCTTGGGCAAGTTACATAACTTCACTGTATCTCATGTACTTTTTTTTTCCATTTGTAAAATGGGGATAGGGTATCTGCATAACATTTTGTTGAGCAGAATAAGTTACCTAAGACGTGTAAAGCTTTTGCGACTGGTTTTTGGTATGCAGTTAATACTTGATACATATTAGCTTGAGGCCCTGGAGTTCCTCCCAAATCATTAAAGAAAAATTACTTCTATGAATTAGGTAAATTTTATTTGCAAACTTTGCATTTCCCCAAAATATTGATATATATGTGTATTTGGGGATATTTATATGTAAAAATATGTATTATCCTGCAATAATTTCCAATTTCCAAACCATGTTGGTTAGAAGGGTGCTTAATTAAGTTATTTCTGGGCACACTGCTCACTGAACAATTTGGAAACAATCATCACTGAACGTTAGTAACTAGGTTAATATTTTGCAACTTTTCTTTGTTAATATATCTGAGGAATAGAGGACACCCTTGGCAATGACTCAGTCTTACTACACTTTGTTGATGGGTGCAGGGGTGCAGCCATGGGATCAGGAAGCCATCCCTCCTTTTTAAGGACAGATCAGGGTGAGGGTAAAATCTGAAAGGATTCTGAAAAATTGTCCTACCTCAGGTGTTGTGATAAGTTACGTCTACTTCTGCAGTGCTTATATATGACATCCTTATCAGGTAATTCTGGAACAAAGTTACCTCAATCTATAAGAGAGTCCCAAATTGCTAAGACCACAGAAAAGGTACAAATACTCTTACATTGACCAACTTCCTCTGCCCCCCAGTGGTCCAGGCAGGGCAGGGCAGCTAGAGCCCTTTGGGCAGGCAATCAGCAGCTTCATTTACTTCCCCCAGAAAGTCCTAAATGAATTTAAGTTTCTCTGTGTGCCTTGATATGAAAAAAGTTGGAAAGCATGATTAAGTACCACTTTCTACTGGCTCTACTTGCTAAAACAATAAGCTACAGACGTATGAGGGAAGATGCTCACATGAACTTTCCTTGTTAGGCAGATTAATTTGCATCTTTGTTATACCATAGTATAGGATTCTGGCATGTAAACCAGTGTTTTTAAAACTTAGAGATTCATGGAGCTTTAGGATACATCTAACGACCCAGTTTGGGAAATACTTCTGAAACTTAACACTATATGGTAATTTAGTGCTCACACAATTAGAAATGCAAATATAAATTCTTGCAACTGAAAACATAAAGAAAAACATGATCGTAACCTAGCCATTGGGATTAAAAATGCAAGTATTAATATGGCTTTAGGAGATGATCAAAATGAAAACAACAAAATTAATAGAGATATGAAATCCTCTAAGAATGTATCTATGTAGCCTACAGGGTAATACCATTCTAAAGCAGTGGTTCTCAGTATGGGGTCCCCAGGACAGCATCATCTGGAAACATAGAAAAGCGAGTTCTTGGGACCCACCTCAAATTTACTGAAACAGAAGATCTGGGGGTGGGACTGAGTCATCTTGTGTTTTAACAGGCTCTTCAGGTAATTCTGATGTGCATGAGTTTGAGAACCACGATTAATGAGGCCAACGACTCTCCAATCTTTACACACCAAATAAATGTTGTCTTTTATTTACCTTAGGGCACAATACCCTCATCTGAGTGAGGCTGGTGTTATTTCAGCTCTATTTAAAGAATTTGTCTCAGAGCCAGTTTGTAACTAAGGAGAAATTCAGTTTCATCATTTTAAAGTCAATCTCATTAAACAGTTACTCAGAGCATCTGTATGAATCTTAGATTTGACTTTGTCCTGCAATGTGAACAAAAATTTGAAAGCTTTTCACATTTGAAGTGATTAGTCTTCAAGGAAGGGCAATCACAATTTTTTTGAAAGCCTAATACTTATTAAAGAGCCCTTAATAGACTACTTTTGTAACTTGTAGGACATTGTCCACCATAATATTGTTTAGCCTTGAATTCTCCCCAGTCGACCTTTGGTCAGGAACATTAACCTGGTGACTACTTCATTTTTTTGACTTTTCTACCTCCCGAGTCACAGTTGGAGTTGGCTTTGGAAGGAAACTGGGCGTCAAGTGCTGGCTGGAGTAGAACCCTTTTCCCTGGGGGAACTCAAAGCCAACAACTTGTGTACCCACCTCATTGCCACAGCTGACGTGGCTACTGTTATCTTTGCTGCTATGAAATCCTTTTTCCAAACGCCTAATTCATACGTGGTTCTGAAGTCTCATCTTACCTCAGAGCAATTATGGTGGCTTGGCTGCCCAGAATGAGAAAAGAAGCAAGAGAGCATAAATTCCAGCTGTCAATCCTACTTGCTCCTCCTGTTTCATCCATCACCAGTATTCTATCCTCTTTCACTGCCAATTCAAGTTGATCCATCTTTCATCCCAGGTTTTTTAACCTAGAGCTTGTGACAAAATGTCCAGTATAACCATCATTTTTGCAAAAGAAATACACTGTGGAGAAATAATCTAGAGGTTCACATCTGCTTCCTGCAGTTCTCCCTCTAGCACCCCGGTAGCCCAACATTTCTTCCAGAGTTCAAGGGGCGGCCAAGAAAGTCAGGGAACGTTCTGGTCGCTGGAGGAAGAGAAATGCTCAGGGTCATGTTCAGCCTTTAGGACATCCTCCAGAGATGTGGTGGGCAGAACCAGGGTCACTAAGCGAAAAGCACATAAAAAATCTATTGCCACACCCGGGGGAAAACCACTGATATTTTTAGTAAACAAATTTGCAGCCATTTATTACTTTGTATGTAATTTTACTATTTTACTCAAAGTAGATCATATCTTATGCTTGTTTTCTTACCTGCCTTTTTTTTTTAAACTTAAAAATTTATCATAAACATTCCTTTTAAGGTCACAAATGTTTCTATTCCAGTATCTTTTTGTAAGATTTCATAGTATTCTCTTGCTGTACAAAAAAATGTGTTAAAACCTTTTTCTATTGTTTAAAATATTTATTGGGTTTCCCTGGTGGTGCAGTGGTTGAGAATCTGCCTGCCAATGCAGGGGACACGGGTTCGAGCCCTGGTCTGGGAAGACCCCACATGCCGCGGAGCAACTAGGCCCGTGAGCCACAACTACTGAGCCTGCGCGTCTGGAGCCTGTGCTCCGCAACAAGAGAGGCCGCGATAGTGAGAGGCCCGTGCATCGCGATGAAGAGTGGCCCCCGCTTGCCGCAACTAGAGAAAGCCCTCGCACAGAAACGAAGACCCAACACAGCCAAAAATAAATAATAAATAAATTAAAAAAATATATATATATATATTTATTGTCTTCATTTTTTTGGGACTGGACCCTTTTTAATGTCATCTGATGAGTATGTAGAATAAAACCCAAAATATCAGCATGAGCATTCATGTTATTTTTTTAGTGAATTTTAATTTATTTTTATAAGACAATTTAAATTGTTCAAAATCAAAACTGTATAAAAATACAAACTAAGTCCTTCTCACATCATTTTTATTTGTTTATTTTATAGACTTCCAATTTTTAAAAAGAAGATATGGAGACTTTCTGGAAAAAAGATGATTGTCTTGAGATTGTGGGCTAATTTGTCCCTGATAACCATATTTTTGTATGTATACTTCTGAGAAGCTATGTACTAGAAAGTTCATAGTATTCTAATTTGAAAAGACATGACCCAATAGCTAATGGGAAAAGAAAGCATTATTGGGTTGGCCAAAAATTTGTTTGACTTTTTCTTGATGTTATGGAAAAACTCAAAGGAACATTTTGGGCAACCCAATATATACAAACTTTGTGGGGAGGATAGGGCTGGATTTCTGTTTCTGGATTTCATTTTCCTATGTCTCTTCTACTACTGAATAAGATAGTAGATAAGAAATAATCATTGGTTTAATTTAGTTTCTATGATGTTTTATTATATATTATAAAAGAAAGTGTTTTGTTTTTTTCTTAGACTCTTCTTATAAATCTTATAGGCCAGTGATTTCCTCATCTTTGTGAATTGGGTATTTTACCAGAAAGATAATGTCTAAAAGTCTATAAGTTTACAGAGTACTCTTTTTAAGCTCCTGCTTCTTCCAACACTCAGAGTAAGTTTATATTTTCATTACTAAAGAAACATATTTGCAAGGCAGTGTATTGCCTGCTATGACAATTATCCTTTCATTTGGAGGATGTAATGTTTCTGACTTTTGGCTGAAACCTCAAACTGATACCAGTTACAGGACAATAGGTACTGTTACTTTTAATGAATTATATTTAGTAACTGGGTTCTCTTCTTGCAGACTTGAAGCATGCTTTCACCTTTCATATATTTTGGCCTGTCATTAGTCCAATGATTTCACCCTTTTTGTTCCCCTAGACAGGGTAATTTCATCAAAGTTTTCCCACATGGCCAAAGCCTATATTAGCTATTGGGTGTGCTGTAAATTTAAAAGCCAGTAGTATTCCTCCCACGCCTTATATATACAAAAAACAGATGTAGTGATTACACTGTAATGTTCCTGGCTAAAGTAAATTTAGATGTAAGAATATAGCCTTTACATGTACTGGAGCAAAGTATGTCATTCTTTCTCATTTCACTTAAATGGATGTTTAATAAAATTGCTACTTATCAAAAGAAACTCCAGAGGAAGACTAAATAAATGAGGTGATATTTTAAAAGTTAATGAATGAGGTGCCTTGATCTATGGCTCCATTATACTCTTTTCATTGAGTCACAGAGATCTTAAAACACAAGATGTGATGTAAAGTGTAGGTAAGCTAATTTAAACAGTGCTTTAAAAAGTAGGCAGTGAAACACGTTTACCAAAGGGTTAAGAGTAAAAAGTCCTTTATTCTAAGATATTAAAAGGCAAAATATACTGTTTAAATTAATCTCCTTTTTTCACATAATTAAAAATTAAATTTGAATTGAACTGTGTTTAAAGTGAATAAGGCTATTAAAAATGTCTGGTGAAATGAAATACAATAAAATACTTTTAAAATTTACTTTAATTTTTACTCAGATGGTACAACCATATTTGCGTTTGACAGAGATTGATTTGTGTTTTATGTTCATGAGCGTAGGTTTTTTTTTTTTTTAATTGAGGCATAACTGACACAACGTTAGTTTTAGGTGTACAACATAATGATTTGATATCTGTATGTACTGGAAAATGATCAACACAACTCTAGTTAACATCTGTCACCATACATAGTTACAAAAAATTTTTTTGGCCTTGTGATGGGGACTTTTAAGATTTGCTCTCTCACCAACTTTCAAATATACGATACAATATTATTAACTATAGTCACCATGCTGTACATTATATCCATATGGCATTTTTTATGAGCATAGTTTTATAATAAGTAAAGATCATGCTTTTAGTGCCAACTTATTTCACACAGGTGATTTTGAAAGTTCTTTCATTTATTTTGCATGTCTGTATAAATGATTTTAACAGCACTACTAAAATATCTCAGACTTAGGACTCTTTGTTCACAAGTAAGCCAAATTGAGCTATCATAAGCCAAAAATATAATTATTAAATGGCTGCTGGTTTGTTTTGTGCCATCTAATAGCAAGGAAGTGTCTTGCTCTTTAGCAGAGACTGGAACTGGATCCTTAATGCCTGTTGAAATATTCCGTCTTCCATCTCTGTTTCTCCCTATGTACTTGTAATTTTTCCTGTGCCAGACTGCTGATTCCAGTCTTCAAAGAAGCTGGAAGAGGGCCAATATACAGTCATGAGTTTACATTGATCTCCAAGGTCCTGGACTAAGCTAAAAGAATATTTACCAACACCAATTCTAAATTCCTGGGAGACAGAGTTCAATTAAGCCAGGCTGGGTCAAGTGTCCAACTATGTCAAATCAGTTAGGAGAGATAGTATCACTGAACTCCCAGGGACCCATCCCTGTGGGACGTGAAGATAGTTCCAAGAGATGAGGAACTGACATAACATCCCAAGAAATGTGCATTTCAACCCTGTTAGATAAGTAGGAAGTGTAAATTTAATTTTTTCATTGTGCCAATTAGAGTAGGTACAAGAGAAAGACCACAGTATATAAAGTGTAAAATTAAGAAAGTACTTGTTCATTGAAAAACATTCTCTTTTACTGTATTACCCACTTCATTACATCAGAAAGTCCTTAAATTCTTACAATGGTGTTCTTTAACTTGATCAACTGCTATTTATTTATTTATTTGTTTGTTTATTTTCTTAAGTATGCTTATGGACTGTTTGAGATGAACGAGAAAAGTAAATTTTGGACTTGGATTATCAGGTAAAACTTGTCCTAGTCCCAATATCCATAAAGTAATTTTAAAAAGGTATGAAGTAAACTATATAATGTATGGTACACAAATGCCATTTTCTCAAATTGTTCACAGTATGAGTATTTAAAAGGTGAATTAGGGGTTTCCAAGTCCAAAACGCCTTTATATACATATATAGTGATACCCAGAAGGGTAAAGTGGGATAAGAAGCCACATCTTCTGATTTTCAACCTTATATTAGTTACTTGTCCTATACTTATATTAAAAACGAATGAACAAATCTGTCATGCTGCTGTCAGTGAGATGCCCCTTTGAGGAAAGAGAATCTTGGGGTTTTAAGAATTAGTGCAGGGGACTCCCTGGTGGCGCAGTGATTGAGAGTCCGCCTGCCGGTGCCGGGGACACAGGTTCGTGCCCCGGTCTGGGAGGGTCCAGCGTGCCGCGGAGCGGCTGGGCCCATGGGCCCATGGGCCGTGGCTGCTGGGCCTGCGCGTCCGGAGCCTGTGCTCCGCGGCGGGAGAGGCCGCAGCGGTGAGAGGCCCGCGTACCGCAAAAAAAAAAAAAAAAAAATAGAATTAGTGCAATGTTTATTTTCATATTAAAATTTAAACAATTGTCTGTTTTACTGATTCAACAAGTTCCTGATAAGTACTAAAATTGAGAAATATATATAGAGCTATATTTGGCACATACCTATCAGAATTTGGAGTCCATGTTTTCAGCTCATTCACAGCTCTACATTACCTAAGAAAATTATGAGTATGCAGAAATGAGTCCACAGAGTGCCCAAAAGAAGTTTGTTAGTAAAATTCACCCAAATGACGATTTTTTACGGAAAACTGATATAGTAAGAACTATATTTAAAATGTACTTTTCTAGCTGAATTATTAAAATATGAGTTTCTTTTCAGGAATAATAATATTTTTGTTATGATTTAGATATTCGTAATTTCCTTTAACTGGGATGTTAAAGTCTTCCACTGTAGTGAGTTAATGAAGAGAATGAATGTAGCAATATTTTTCCTCACAAAGGTAAAAAATGTTTTCCCATTCATGCTCTTTATTTTGAGCACAAACGATCTGTGATAGTGGCAATGGTTTCCAGTACACATTGGCACTTAAGGGGTGGTATTAACACGTATGGTGGTCAGTAAACATTTTTCTGTAACATCAGTGCTGCTTAGAAATGTGATTTTGTCGATAAAGGTCTTGGACAGGATTTATTCATTTTTACATTTATTTTTAAAACTCAAATTATGCGCATGAGAACATTTAAGTGTCCTCATGTATAGGTAAGAAGCTGCACAATGGGGAAAACAACAGATTCTTAGTAATATCTCTAACTCTCTCTTCTACTACATTTCTATGTGCCACTTAATAAAGTACTTTATTTTCCTAGGCATTATCGGTAAAGTGTAGAGGTTAAGACTCTTAGGTAAGAGACTAAGGTCTCTTCTAGTTCTAACCAATTATGTTTCTATGATAAATATTAATTATATATATAAATATAAATCCCAATTTATTAGATGAAGGTAAAAACTAAGGTCCCATTCTTTTGAAACTTCAAAAAAAAACAAAAAGAATTGCTTCTGTGAAAACTAAATTATTTTGGGAAAACTCCATAAAGGAGACTCTAAAAAATGGCTCTGAAGAATTTACCACTCACTACAAAATTATAACAATTATGGGTGTGGTTTATTTAAGAAAATCAAACGGTATAAACTTCCTTAAGAAATGACCTTGGTGTTAAGTCAATGATTAGGGAATTAATATATAAATCATGCACATTTTAAGTTAAAATAAAATATTAAGGTGTGCATAGTTTAAAAAATAATAAATAAGTGAATAGCTGTGTATTCCATTGCCTTCTATTGTAAGCTATCTCTATTCTTTCCTTAGTATCTTTCCTGTTGTGGAATTCCAGGAACTCAAGAAAGATTTTACAAACCAAGGATCCTAGAAACTATGATGTAATAGCTGCTCAGTTAATATTATATTCACTTCCTTCCCCTACTCATATTCATAGTAATGTTCTAACCTCCAAGCAAGCAGTTTAGAAGATTTGAAATTAAAAAGAAGAGAAAAGAGGAACATGAAACACTATTTTTAACTATGAGGAAGGCCACTATTTTTGAGGAGAAAATAAAGAGCTGACTCCCAACTTTTTAGGGCAGAGATGATCTTCCCCATCCCTCCCCTCCCCCAGCTACTGCCCTTAAGATTTGGTTTTTATGAATGAGTCCATAAGAAATAAGCTAACACTACATGGCATTTTCAGGTTCAGCAATGAAAAGTAAGGCAAGAATGCAATATTGGAATGAACACTCAGGGCTTAGGAGATGGGAATTCCAGATGTGATGCCATCTACCAACTTTCCAGTGATATTTGTTAAATCTCTTTATTTCCCTACCTTTTCTTTCAATATCTGTAAATTAAGGAGTCTGAGCTAAATTTAGCTCACTTTTAACTATAAACATATTGCTTTTAGATGTATATCCATTATGTACATACAAACAGATATTTTTCTGCAAGTAGTTATTGTTTTTAATCCCCAAAATAGTTTTACCCATTATATTCTGGAATATGCTCAGGGAATGAAAATATTTCAAATATTTATTTAGGCAAACTATGGGGAGAAATGTAAACTTCCAGGTATTTTTTCTTTCTTGTGTTATTTGCTATCATATTATAAAGCATTATAAGCAAGATTTGCTTTTAAGATTACCACCCCAGTAAGTAAATTTGTACCTGTGAATAATTACAAACAGAGGAACGTTGCACCGTAAAATGAAACAAACAAAAACCAACAAAAACAAAACAAGAAAACCCCTCATAAAAAAGAAATTGAAGTAAAAATTCATAATAAGTAAAAGCTGTAACATACACTTACACTCATGCAAAAACGATAGTACTATATGTCCTAGAGACACACAAGAAGGTGGACCTACTTAGTTTATTTATAAATTGTCAGCTCTTTTTTTTTTCTATGCTTTCAATAAAATAAACTGTTCTGCTGAATAAGAGGGTAAAGAAAAGGCCTCAGTGAGTCACTTCAATTTGTTTCCACATTCTGACCAGTCAATAAAGGAATTTATTGCCTCATTAGACAGTTTCAGTAGATTTCTGGAAATCTGGGTGACCTAAGACAGAAAAGTAACCTGGTAAGATGTTTTAAAAGCAGTTGCAGCTGAATTTGTTTTTGAAATTGTAAGTTGCCAGTTAAACTGGAATGACATAGCGATTTGTTTCAAGAAACGGTGCCAGGCAGTGGGCTGGTTTCAAGGAGGAAACTGTCTGTTTTCAGCAAGTACTAAAAAGTACTGTAAATACTGGTACTAAAAAATACAGTAAGATGACAGAACCAGGATGATTGGAAGAGGGCAGTGGTCTCAGCAATGAGATCAAGAGTCAACTTCTGCTAAGTGAAAGCAATGAAATGTGGCCCCTTGAGACTGGATGTTAGTAAGTATATAGCCATAGCCAGAGATGTAATCATAGGTTGTTGCCTCCTGATTTCTGCCCTTCTAAGGTCTTGCCCTTTGTTTAGCTGATATTTAGCTCTAAGTTCAAATGATACTTAAACTCAGACCTCCCTCAGACCAAGGTATCTGTAACCACTATACTCTGGTTGTGGGCTTCAAAGACTCATAAGTATTCAAGCGAGGGTAGATTCCTTCCGCACACTTTACACTTGTAATGATCTTTCAGAGTTAGAGGAAACTTCTGTTTAACTGCTTTTAAAACAACTGAAAATTCGATTGGTGGAAGCTAAAGTATTTTTTTCGAACAAAAGAATGTTGAATTCACTTCAAAATGTAAACAACCCAGGAGGCAAAAACTTGTAGAACAAATGATTTATTAGTAAGTAGGACGCAATGACTTGCTTGCCTAAACTAACTTTCTTTTCGTGTGTTTAGCAGATAAACACATTAATCATGATCAGTCTGCACTGTATCAATAGAGAATTTGATAAATTAATCAAATCAGCCATAAAATAAGGACATTTCAGGGAATTTTCCAGATAAAAAGAGTGGAAATATTTGTCTCCCATAATGAAAAAATAATGTGTGTATATGTATGTATGTCATATATATGACATTCTATTAACATATTTGTATATCCATAAATTTAGAGAATAATGGAATAAAAAGGAAAATAAAGGTTTAATCTGAACTCTCTTCTTGTTAGTCAAAAATCAATTTTTCAGCATTGTTTTATGTTCTTCTTATAAAAGATTCCAACTTTAGGAGAGATCTTAGGATGTAAGAAGAAGGAAATATTTTCTCCACCATCAAATCTTTCAGTTCTCCCAAGTGACAATTCTCATGTCTGATGACTTGCTACCAGTATTTCATTGAATATCTAGAGAATAAAAGTTAAAAGAGAAAAAATATATGATGACAGGATACTGAAAGGGAAACACTGGGAGAAGAGGCCTGTATTCCTCTCCCAGCTCTTCTCATCTCTCTGGACACGGTTCCCTCATCTGTAAAATGTGTATGTTTTGGACTGAATGATTTCAAATTGCCCTTGAAGTTTTAAGAATATATGAGTCTAATTTGGTAATCTGGAGGAGATTAAAATCCACTTAAACTTGAAGGATGGAATTAAAAGCATCAAAATGGTGCCATTCCTCGTTACTCCTTTTCTAATTAACATTATAAAAATTCCAGATCTGAGACCCTGTCAAATTTAAAGGTCTGCTATTTTACATACATTCTTCTACATCTAATTGTTTCTCCCTAAGAAAATATAATATCAGTTATTTTTTAATGATTATTGTTGACTATGATGTTCATTGAGGTTCTCATAGATAGCTCAATTCAGCAAATATTTAATTAATGGTTATTATGTGTTGGGCAGTGAGCAGGCAATAGAGAATACCACCACCACTACCACCACCAGTACCACCATTAGCCTCTTCCCTCCAAAAATGACAAAAAACAAATAGTTCTTGGTCTAGGGAACTTAGAGTGTGCCTGGTACATAACTGTTCAGCAAATATTTGTTTGATGATTGAATGAATGTACTGAAGGAGACATTTAGAGTATAATATTATACTCAATGTATAATTTAGAGTATAATATATATAATATATATTTATTTAGAGTATAATATATACATATATATATATATATATATATATATAGCTATACAGAGGAGTAGGAAAAGTTTGAGGAATCATGGAACTATTTAGGGAGTAGTTGACATTTGAGCTGAGTAGCAATCCAAAAATAAGATTTCAAAAGCACATTTTAAACTGCGGTGGCATACCAGTTTATGGAATGTTTGGGATTATTGAACATATGTATTATGGGGAGTGGTCATAGGTTATAGGAAGTGAGGATAGAAAGGCGTCTGGAGCAAAATTGCCAAGATTTTTTAATGCCAGGCTAAGTAGTTAAAACTTCATAGTATTAATAAAGGGTAGCATTTTTTTTGTAAGGGAAGGAACAAGATGACCAAATTGTTTTTGTGACTTGTGATACTTTGGCATGCCCAGAGGGTCTGGATTAAAATTTCAAGAGCTTCTCCAACTTTTTCACCCATGCTTCAGCAACCAAACAAAGTCAGCTTTTACTTTCTAAAGTAATTTACTTTCCGTAAGTAATTTATGGATGTTTAAACTATAGCATTGAGCACACTGAGTAGGCCTTTGCAAATGCTACATCCGCTTGCATCCGCTTGGGGATTCTAACATCTTCCATCTCTTCCAGCCCCACCTCCCCCCCACTCCATTTTCTTAGACTTGCAAATATACCATATGGGCCCAGATGCTGTTCATACACTAACACAAACCCTTAAGGGACAGAATTATAACCAATTTTATAAACAATAAAAAATAATATGGAAAGCCAGCAAACATTAACAAACATCTGGTTCAGAACTTGGTTTTGCCACTGACTGGCTGTGACTTGACCAGGTTACTTAAACTCCCTGCAGCTAGGTTTCGGAGGATAATGTCACCTTCTTTTCTAGGGTTGTTTTGAGGACTAAAAGACTTAATACAAAATATGACCTGGCATATAGTAAGTAGTTCATAAATTGCTGTTGATATCGGTGTTGTTACTGTATAATAGAGGAAGTTGGTACAATCTGTGTTCATCCCTTACAGTGCCTTCTTTCTCTCCCCATGGGTGATGCTGCTGCTTTTTTAGAATGCCCTTGAGTCTTTCTCAATCTCTACTACAAGAGAACACAGTCTTCTCTTTGCCAATGCCTATATTTCAGTAGGCATCAATACCTGAACCTAAGAACACATTCAAATCACCTCACGTTAAAACACACTTCTTGTTCTAACCAAACTCATTTGTATTTTTATTTATTTTTTTCTAACATCTTTATTGGAGTATAATTGCTTTACAATGGTGTGTTAGTTTCTGCTTTATAACAAAGTGAATCAGCTATACATATACGTATATCCCCATATCTTCTCCCTCTTGTGTCTCCCTCCCACCCTGCCTATCCCACTCCTCTAGGTGGTCACAAAGCACTGAGCTGATCTCCCTGTGCTATGTGGCTGCTTCCCACTAGCTATCTATTTCACATTTGGTAGTGAATATATGTCCATGCCACTCTCTCACTTCGTCCCAGCTTACCCTTCCCTCTCCCCGTGTCCTCAAGTCCATTCTCTATGTCTGCATCTTTATTCCTGTCCTGCCCTTAGGTTCTTCAGAACCATTTTTTTTTGTTTGTTTTTAGATTCCATATATATGTGTTAGCATATGGTATTTGTTTTTCTCTTTCTGACTTACTTCACTCTGTATGACAGACTCTAGGTCCATCCACCTCACTACAAAGAACTCAATTTCGTTTCTTATTATGGCTGAGTGATATTCCATTGTATATATGTGCCACATCTTCTTTATCCATTCATCCGATGATGGACACTTAGGGTTGCTTCCATGTCCTGACTATTGTAAATAGAGCTGCAATGAACCTTGTGGTACATGAGTCTTTTTGAATTATGGTTTTCTCAGGGTATATGCCCAGTAGTGGGATTGCTGGGTCGTATGGTAGTTCTATTTTTAGTTTTTTAAGGAACCTCCATAGTGTTCTCCATAGTGGCTGTATCAATTTACATTCCCACCAACAGTGCAAGAGGGGTCCCTTTTCTCCACACCCTCTCCAGCATTTATTGTTTGTAGACTTTTTGATGATGGCCATTCTGACTGGTGTGAGGTGATACCTCATTGTAGTTTTGATTTGTATTTCTCTAATGATTAGTGATGTTGGACATCCTTTCATGTGTTTGTTGGCAATCTGTATATTTTCTTTGGAGAAATGTCTATTTAAATCTTCTGCCCATTTTTGGATTGGGTTGTTCGTTTTTTTGATATTGAACTGCATGAGCTGCTTGTAAATTTTCCAGACTGCATTTTTATTCTATTTTCTTGTGCTTTCTATTCTTAAAATGGTGACTTTTCTCTATCTGCTTCCTGCCCATGCATTCATTCAAGGACCTTTTCTCAGGTTCCTCTTTTATGCTTGGCAGTCATTTCCTTATCTCAACATACTTCTCAATTTGAAAAAAAAAATCTCTTTTATTAATGCTACTTCACATACCTTATTTTTAGGAGACTTTATTAATTTTTATGGGTCTTTCTTCTTAGACTTAGTTGAGATTTATACTTTCTTTTTAACCTGTGAAGACAAGATTGAGGTTCAGATAAATTAGAGAGATTGGAGCATGGCCTAGAACGTAGAGTCCTAGACTGGGTTGAGAGTTCTAGAAACGATCTTGTCCTCTATTCGCTGGAAAGGGTCATTTTGGAAGCCATTGCCTCATCTACTACAGCAGCTTTCTCCATCACCGACCTTGTCAGTGGTTTCTCTTCAGACCTATTTTGATGATGCATAAAATAAATCTAAAAAGTGCTTTAGAAGAGAAGTCACTGCAAAATGCAAGCTTTTCTTGATGTTAGACTAAATTTAAGAATGATCCAGGATTTCAAAATCAAAGTAAGAGTATGACAAAAACAAAACAGTTCTGTGATAGATTTATTATTTATTTTATTGAAGTGCCAAGGTCAACTGGATTTGAAATATTATGAGTAATATTAATATTATATAAAATAATGAGATATTAAGACACTCTTTGTTTTCCTCATTTTATAGAAGTTGTTTGTTTCTCCCCCCAACCCCCTCCACCTTTTCAATAAAACTAAGCAGTCCAGGATATCCTGAATAAATGCAAGAAAGGTGGATTACTATTATTAATTCTTCTGAACTGAGTTTTTAATATTCTTTCATTTAAGTCAGTGAAAGTAAGTTCTGTTTATCTGAGGTTTCAAAAATTAATATCATTCTAGGATTGGGTAGACCCAAGGCACTTTGGTCTTATATTGCTCTGAATACCAAAATTCCTTTTTCTTTTTTTTCAGGATAGTTAAATCATCATTTGAAACAGAGCTGCGAGACTACATATGAGCTATAGATGATAATAGGTATCATACACCAAAAACAGAAAGGCACTATTACCTTAAATAGGGTGAAATTGTGAGATGAGGGGCAAAATAAATAAAATAGCCTGTTTGGAAGGACCTTTTTAAACTGAGTTACTCTTCCTGTAGAAAAATGTTGCAGGTATATAAAATCAGTTCTTACTGAATAGTAAGTATAATATATGCTATTTATTTTCATTAGAAAGGGTTTTTATTGTATCTGAAGAATTCCACAGAGGGCCATTAAAAATCTATTGTAGTGTTTTTAGTTAGTGATCTGCTCTGCTTCCCAAACCATGGTCATTTTATGAGTATTAGAGTTACACATGCATTTTTATTTCTTGCCTGGTCCAAATTCTGCATACTTACAAATAATTACTTGAGAGGGTTTTTGTTGCCTTGTTGGCCATTTCTTAAAAGCACAATATAATTTATTTGAGCAAAATATAGTAATGCTCTTTAGAAAAATTTCTCTTATGTAAAAACTCAATTTAAACTTGAATGAAAGGTAATTTTTTTATTTGCAGTAATTGAAAGAAATGTACATTTCCAAAAGGAAAGGCTTCATAGTTAGAGTAGTAATAATTGAGTTTGATAACAACATTAGCATTTATCTCTGGGAAAATAAGTTCTCTGTGCCATGCTCAGGAGATTGCATTGCCTTTCCAAGATGTCCCCACTCTTCCACTTGGAATTCATGGTCCCATCCTCTTCTTACATTTTTACTTATTTTATACGTAATTAATTTTTTCCACATAAGCCCTTCTTCATCCAGTTTTATCTTTCCACTTATGTGTATTTTCACCTTTACTTATATTTTTACTTTTTGGTAAACACATTTTACTCTCTCTAAAACACTTTTTCTGTTGCTGCAATTTTTCTCCTGTCCTAAAGGTCCATTAAATTCCTCCTTTCTCTATTAAACCTTGTCTGGATGTGGCAGTCTTTTTCTTTCCAGTAAGATTAGACTCTGCTGTCTTGAACTAATACATCTTTGGGTGGAGCAGAAAGGGAGCGTATACCTGTTGAATGACCATAGTTTTCCATGGATTTTGCTAGGTGTTCTGTATAATATGTCTCATTTAATTCACATGGCAACCAGGGAATGAGGAACTACTGTACTTGTTGTAAAGGTGAAGAAACTGGGCAGAATGAATATAAGTAACTTTCCCAAGTTCCCTCTGGTAGAAAGCAACAGAGCATAGATTTATACCTTTCTCTCTTTTGCATCAAAATCTGTATTATTTGCACTCAGGTGTCTTTCCCTATATGTGTGTCTATTTAATTTTTTTATCTTTCTGACAGCAAGGACTGTATAATTTTTATCTACTAGGTAGCTGTCACATAGCTGACCACATAATGAGCCTCAAATCTGTATTTAAGTCTTTATGTAACTCAGTTGTCTTTTACAGTGTTTTTCTTATTTTACTCATTTTAAATGTATAAATTTATAATTGGAAATGGTGTATTTTTTTCCCTGTAAGCAAAAAATAATTCATACAAATAATGAAAGCTCTTTCAGAAAGTTTTGCTATAGTATTTTCAAGTTGGTTATGAACATAGAAGAGTTTCTCGAGTTTAATTTTTATTTAATATATTTTATTCTGTGCATGGCTGATAATATTTCTTAGTTTATAAGCTTTGTGTCCTCCTAAGACCTATTTTTCTCAGATCATTTGAATATTCATTGAGGAAAAATTAATCTTCAAAAGAGTACTTCAAAAACCATATCTAACTTTGAACTAAACAGGTGTGAATTTAGACATGCTTAAGAAAGTCAGTGTTTAATATATTACCTTGAATTTGGTATCATTTAAAAAGCAATTCATTTCTTAAAAATTTAAATGAAATAACATGTCTGAAGTTATTTTTCAGACCCAGCCTGCTCTTGTGTAGAGGAAACAAATTACAAAGAAAGTCTTTACTGAACTCATAAATATCCAGGTAACTTGTAGAATTACTGACAAGCAACTCAGAAGCTGCTCTGTAAATATTATCCATCTATTGTTTATCATTTATTCTAAGCCAAGCTCCTAAATAACTAAAAAAAAAAAAAAAAGCTTTAAGAGAATGGATACTATTTCTTCACAAGGTCTGCATAAATTTCTTTGTAACATGTCTTATAAGACAAGCAGGAGCCATCCAATATTACTTATGCTAAATGAAAAAATTTATGTTGGTTCTTTTGTCAACCATTACATATTAATTATGTAAGATGAAGGCTCGAGCTGTAAGAAATTAAAACAGAAAGCTTTGTTCTTGGTCTAATGGGATTTGCACTGTAACAAAGGAGACAAGGCGTTGGCTTAAACAAATGGAGATACACTTAAAACATCTCAAGATAGCATAAGATAACTGCGGAGAGAGCCTTAGATGAGTTCAGTAGAGACTGCCATGATCTAGGATGGTTAGGGAAATAATTTCCAAGGAGGTACAGTTTGAGAGGAGTCTTTAAAGATGGGCAGGATTTTGTTAGATGGAAAGAAGGTGACACAGCAATTTGGGTGAGAAGAAAATTGAAAATCAAATTGCAGAAGTGCCTTAGAATGATGAAAATGAAAACTTTGTTCAAATAAAAAAAATTATTTTTTGTTTTTTTTTCTTACCTTGCATCTATCAGTTGACCACTGTTTTTGACTAGTACAGACTACCATGTTTTGATATCTCTTCTCTTTTATCAGTTGTAAGATATAAGCTTTGAATTCTTAGACACAAGTGACCCATTCCTTTGAGGGTCTGACCACTCAACGGGATCCACTGATCTTAGCTGCTAGATGGTTGATCACTTTGCTCACTATGAAACATCATCCTTTCAAGCTATGTCCTAATAACATCAAAACCTTTAGCTTCTTGAGAAGCTAAAGTAGGAACACTACAGCTCACTTCCACGCATTCTCCAGCTGTGCCTGAACAGCTTGATTTCTCATCTATTTCATGGTGAAACAGAAATATTCTCAGACATTCTTTTTCCCTTTGAGCTACCAAGATTTTGGCCTGCCTTTTTATTGGTCATTTCCTGAAAGTGTTGGAGCATTTGACTTTCCTAAATCACTTTTCTTAGAACCAGCACATCCCAAAAATTGTCTGAGGGCTCTCCTTTGATTATTGGTAAGGATCACCTTGAGAGGAGTCAAAGAAGAGACTGGATTGAAACAGGAATCTGTCAGGTTCCCTGTTGCATATTTTTAATTCACACACCCACATGACTACATCCAACAGAGGTGACCTGAATTTTCTCCTTTGATGTCGCATGCCATGAATTCCCATAGCAGGTCAGGAACAAAGAGGGCATTTTAAAGCTTTTTTCTAACATTGCCCTAGCAGATACTGACTGATTGTGTCCCAGGAACATGCTCCTGATTTTAGAATCATAAACAGCAGTAGGACTGAGTTGCTTGTAGAGTGATACAGTGACTTTGATTTCTCTTGGGTGGTCAAAACACAGCATGTGTGATATTTTTACAAACTGTGGTTCACAAAGCACATAGTTCTAGAGCATTTTGTTTTCATTATGTTCGTGTCAATGGAAACAGTTGTGCTTCCTGATGTCTTACTGAGATGACCTTTTTGGTAATTTTAGGCTCCTTTCCCAAGGATACTGCATGTTGCCTGACCCTTATTCCTGAGGAAATAAGTAGGATTTGGACTGACCTGTTGTGGATAATGTGCTTTCTCTAAGAATGGCAGAAGGAAAAACATCAGACTAGGATGCTCTCCAGAAATAATAATGGAGAATCTCATCCTGTTTTGTAAACTCTTTGTACTTTGCTCTCTGTGTTTGGTGGGAATATTATTTTTAAAGGGCCATTATACTCTGAAAGACATAATTTTGCATTAAATTTGTTTTAGAGTTAAGGAAGATAAATAAGACTTATTAACAAGTTTATAAAATTGGCACAGGTACACCTATAGATGATATGATAATGGGAATGAATAACAATACTTAACTAGTGCTTCTCTTGAAGAAAATATTCTGGAAATCCGGTAAAAATAATACAAATAACTTTAGGAATGCATATTCCCTTTAAAAAAGAAACTGTTTTCTCTATCAAGTATGCTCTACAGATCCCTTCAAGAACTATATTTAATATCAAATTTAATAAGTAATTTGTTTAGAAATATTACACTGTAGCTAATATTTCATTTCTTTATGAAGAGCAGAATGTTTTACTAAAGCATACATCATACATTCATTCATTTAATAAAGTTATATTAGTAATATAATTACTTTTGTGGAAATATTTTAAAGAAAATAGAGAACATATTCCTATTTGATTTGACATAATTCTAAACAAAGGAGAGAGGATTAGGTTAAATAAGTTTAATATTTCTTTTAAAACATAACTTATTTTTATCAAATAAATATATGCACACATATTTGAAATGCAAATAAGTTTAAAGGTAAAAAAATATCTAAAGAAATAAACCGTTTCGCATCAGTGCAAGAGGGAAGTCACTTTCAACTTCTTTAAGTTTTACTTTACTTCTGTATTTTTTAAGTAATGTGCATAGGTCTGCTTATGATTCCTCAACTTAGATCTTGTTGATTGACTTTTTACTGGTAAACATGAAAATTTAAAGTCTCTGAAAACTCCAAAATTTTTTTCTCTATTCTTCCATTATAGCTATATCACCATTTTAGTTTATTTCTGTTTTTTTAAATATGAAGACTGTACAAATAGAGTTTACTTCTGAGACTGGTGATAGGATATAATGATATTCCCCTCATTGTAGAACTTTTGTCTTCCCTTAGATAAGTACTTCATTTATTTTTCTTTTTTGCCCAGTTCCTCCTCCTCCTCTCTGTCTCCCTTCCTCATTCCCGCCCTCCCTCCCTTCCTACCTTCCTTCCTTTCTTCCTTTCTTTTTTTGATATCTTTCCCAAAGCTTCAAAATCTTGGTAAAATGCTTCTCTATTCAATTTTCTATGTAGGCAAGTTGGTTAGATCATTTATAGCATTCAACAAGAATTTTTTCTTATTTTGTCCCTTGAAGTAATCCTTCCTGGGCCCTCTCCTCCCACTTTTATCTTGTCTAGTTGCTCTCTAAAGTATCCTGCAAAAAGACGTCATTCAGGGTTTTTTTGGCTGTCATTCTGAAATTTACTTTTTTCACTTTATGATGTTGTAGCCTCTTCTTTCTACAAATTACGTTCTCCTTTTACTAGTTTTTGGTCTTTTTTTTGCTGGAGCTTATGTTCTGGTAATTTTTTTTTTACATATTTATTGGAGTATAATTGCTTTACAATGGTGTGTTAGTTTCTGCTTTATAACAAAATGTATCAGCTGTACATATACGTATATCCCCATATCCCCTCCCTCTTGCGTCTCCCTCCCACCCTCCCTATCCCACCCCTGTAGGTGGTCACAAAGCACCGAGCTGATCTCCCTGTGCTATGCGGCTGCTTCCCACTAGCTATCTATTTTCTGGTAATGTTTTGAAAGAGGTTCTACAGGTGATAAATATTTTACAAGCTTGTGCGTTGAGAAATGTCTTTATTCTACCTGATACTTCATTGAATCTTTGGGAATAGAATTATAGATCTAAAATAATTTTCGCTCAGAAGTTTAAAAACATTTCTTATTACCTTCAAGCTTTTTAATGCTATTGAGAAGACCAATATCATTTTGATCCTGATATTTTATATATCACCTACTTTTCTCACTAATAAAATTTTGAGATCTTTATTTCTGGTGTTATAGATTTTATCAGAATATGTTTTAGTGTGGGTTTTTCTTCATCCCTGGTCTTGGGACACTTGATAGATCCTTTCAATCGGGAGGCTCATGCTGCCAATTATGAGAAATTTCCTGGTATTATGTCCCTAATAATTTCTTCACTAACATTTTCTCTAATCTCCATTTCTTGTATTAACATTTGTGAGTGCTGGATTATCTCCATTGACTATCTACTTTTAAAAGTCTTTTCTCCCCTCTATTTATTAATTTTTCTTTTTCAGTTTACTGTTCATTATCTTTTAACACTTTTATTAAATTTTACTTGTGATGTTCCTAGGTTAAATTAGTAATCATACTTCTTACTCTTTGCTTGTTTCTTTTATTTTTTTTCTAATTGCATCCTGGCAATATCTTTTCTCATATTTGGGGACATTATTTATTATTTCTTTGAAATTTTAGTCTTCTCACTGCACATTCACTATTTCTCTGAGTTCCTTCATTCCTTTCACTTATTTTGTTTCCTGTTTTTTCCTTGATGGATTCCCAGTGATGATTCTTGACTTTCTAATCATATTTTTGAAGGCGGCACTGAAAACCTAATTAGAATTTTGTGCACAGGAGGGATGCTCGTCAGCAGGAAGGCTTCACTTTTGATCCATCAGGTTGGCAGTTAGCTTTTTTGGTGGGCAAGACACATTAACACCTGTATCTGACGTTATTTTTCTTTTGGCAGTTATTTACTCAAGAGAAGAATTCTTACTCTTTTGTTTGAGTGTATAAACACCTCGGGACTTAGCTAGGGAAGGTTGGGGTTCAGAGTTCTCTGTGTACTTAAACTTTCAAGTAATCTTTCAATTTTTGGTACCATGTCTCTTTGCTGCCTTTTGTGTTATAGATTAGGACCGTTCTAGTTCAATTTCTCCAGATACCATTTCTTTCCTTTAGAAGTGAGAAGTTAGTCCTCTGATTCCTTTATAGTGGATGTGTGACCATAGATAGGTGTCTAACTGCTCCTCTTACCATTTTTCAAACAGTCAGTCTCTTTTCAAATCCTAGCCTCAACTCCACTTTTGACAATACCTGGATGTTTCAATGTCTGAGCTTTTCTTGAATATTATTGTGTGGGTATGTTTGTTATTTGTAATTAGGATCTGCTATTTACCTTTGGTTTGTCTTTATTCCACTCTTTTAAATAAAATGCCACTATTTCACCCACTTTCTGCCTTTATAGATTGTGGTTTAGAGTTATAAAAGCCCCTAGTCTTAGAAAATATTTGGGTTTGTTTGGTAGACTGATAATGGCTTCCAAAAATATGTCCGTGTCCTTATTCCCAGAATCTGTGAATGTTACCTTATTGAAGAAAGAGTCTTTGCAGACATAATTAAGTTAAGGACTTGGAGATGTGGAGACTATCCCGGATTATCCAGGTAGGCCATAAGTGCCATCACAAGTGTTCTTATAAGAGAGAGGCAAAGGGAGATTTGACACACATAGCAGAGAATGTGATATGAAGATAGAGGTAGAGATTGAAGTGATGTGGCTACAAGCCAGGGAATGCCAAGAAATATAGAAGCCACCAGAAGCTAGAAGAAGCAAGGAAAGGATTCTTCTGCAGAACATACAGGGAGAGCATGGCCCTACCAAAAATCTTGATTTTAGCCCAGTGAAATTGATGTTGAACTTCTGGTGTCCAGAACTGTAAGAACATTAATTTCTGTTGTTTTCTGGCACCAAGTTTGTAGGAATTTGTTACTGCAGTCACAGGAAACAAACACCGTTTGTATTAGAGTTTCTTCTTCTCTTTCGTGCTTTGTGATGATTATCGAAAGAAGAAAGATGTAGGAAGATATTTATTTCACCTTCTTGAAACTGGAATCCTTTAATTCTTTAAGATAGTTTTATTTCTCATAATTCTATTCCTGCCATAAGGAGTATGCTCACTTTCAGAAGCATTGGAGCTTTCCCAGTTATGGAACTTTTAGCAGTGTCTTCATTTATTCCTCTCCTCTTATTACATAGTATCTCCTGTCAAATGGATATTACTCCTTTCCTTCTCTTTTCTTCCCTTCCCTTCCCTTCCCTTCATTGATTGTTTACTTAGTGTTGGGCATTGTGGTAAGCAATTAAATAGCAGTTAGGATCTGAAAAAAAGCTCTTTATTGAAAGTTTTAGAACTGGAATCACAGAACTTTATCTCCCTTTGTGTTCAGTAGCCCATTGTATCCTCTTCTAATTGGAAGTTTAGGTTTGGTCACTGGGATTTAGGCTCAAAAACCTCAGGACAGTAGTATGTTGCCAAAGGTTAACTCTTTAGGATTATCTAAATCAATAGTCTAAATGTTAATAACAACAATCAGAGCTTTGGGTACAATATAACAAGGGTTTTAGAAGTTTCATGGAAGACAATTTTTCCATGGACTGGGGATCGGGCAGTGGTTCACGTGGTAATGCGAGCGATGGGGAGCGATGGGGAGCAGCAGGTGAAGCTTCGCTAGCTCGCCCGCCACTCACCTCCTGCTGTGCGGCCCTCCAGGGTACCCCTGGTATATAGTAATAACTTGAATTTAGCACCACTAATCCTGGCAGGCTTGCCATTCTTGGCAATATCTCCTAACCCAGAATTTCCCCTGGGTAGTCCCAAATATCCTAGTCTAAAGCCTGATAGTAGTTGTAAAGAGGTGAATGTAATCTTCATGTGTTCTGTATTTTTTTTTGTAAGAGTTTCCACATATAGTCTTTCACCAATATTCGAATTAATGTCTTGGTACTATCAGAATTTTTGACATCAAAATCTCCAAGGAAGAGAAGGACGAACCAAGAAGAGCTACAGGAAAAGATAAGTTCGGGTAGGCTGGCCTTTTCACACCCCTCAAGCTGAAGCATGTTCTTCACGACCTGCTCATGAAAGTCTTGCTCTATCTCAAAGACATTCCTCTGTAAGTGCCCAATAGAGTCTCAACTCTAGCTCTTGCCTGAACTCTGCTACCCTGCATGAGCCCTAATATGCTAGAGCACATCTGCCTAATGCTTCTAATTTCTTTTGCCTGAACTTGCTACTGCTCTAACTTCCTAGGTCTGTTTCTGGGGCCCAGGCAGATTTAGCTGCCAAGAGCTAGAGCAATGATTTGACTGGATGGATTCTACTGACATAAAGGTGCATGGGGACTTCTCAATGATTTGACTGGATGGAGTCTACTGACATAAAGGTGAATGGGGCCTTCTCAGTATTCCATGTGTGATCCAAGACAATCTGAATAGAAGGACTGCAGTTCAGCCCTGGCCTCACAGAAGATCCTCCCCTGAGGAGCTCAGCACTTGCCCCCTATATATTTTCCCACAGAATCAGACTTCAGCTTTTACCTGTCACTAAGCAAGGCACATGACCCATCCCAATTTGTCCCAATCTGTGACTTTTCTCCATTTCTCTGTAGTTTTTAAATCTGTTTATTTTCTTTGATCTGAATCAAACTCATACTTTCCAGCCACTTAGCTTTCTCAACCCCACCTGCCACTATCTCCAGTCCAATTAGACTATTTTCCACATTCTTTTCTAAAGCCTCTGCATATACTGATACAGCAACACATGTCAGAACCACTTACACATGCATTTCATATCACCTCTTCAGGAGCCATGTTTTCTCTTCCTTCCTAGCTCCTATTCTAGTCATTTATTTTTTTCAGATTATACCAGTTCATCTCTTTCTCTGTCTCTCTCTCTTTCTCTCTCTGCTCTTTCTCTGTTTCTCTCTCCCTTTTTTCCTATTTCTAATCTCCATATTTTATTTCCTTTACTTGTTTTACTGTTTGTTTTTTTTTGTTTGTTTGTCTGTTTTAACAAGATCTTTAAATGATAGGGCCTAGACTTATTTTTTATATATTTATTGAAGCAACAAAAGTTGTTGAACTGGGTACTTTGGGCCAACCTGGACTCTTTTTCTTCAGCATGAGATTTTGCTTTTATGTTCCAATACCTCACTCAGCTTTCACTCTACATTAATGACCCATTTTTGTAGCGCTCTCTGTTCTCTTTGTTTCTTCCTTCCTTCCTTCCTCTCTCTCTCTTTCTTTCTTTCTTCTTTTACTTTTTCTTGTTAAACAACCTCACTCAGCTCCCTGCTTGCTCACCCATTTTGCTACCCACATCCTAAACTATAGTAAGATTTCTTCTTGCTTTCCTGCTGCTGCCCCAATCCTTTGGGACCCATATAGATAGGGAGGGTCTCAGACACGAGTTATTTTAGATTGTCTGGGAAGATCTAATTAAGGGTCAAAGTAGTAGATGCTGTGAGAGGGCATTTGTCACTGAGTGAAGGAGATGACACTTGCCATATGCTCTCAAAGGAGAAAACAAAAGGTATATACATACATGAATGTGATTTTACATATACTTTAAATTTTTTCCTATAGATTTAAGTAACAGGGTAGAAGCAGTGAGATGGAAAGGAAGGGGTAACTCTTCAATTTATTATCAAAAAGACTCCTTTCAAGTACTAACTGACTATATTTGAGAGAATAAATAATCCAAAATAAGTTGAAAGCTTCAAGGTTTGTGATAAAGGGAATGATGGAGTATACCTAAGTTAGTAATGCCTGCCTCTCCTTTTGTTTAATTAATATTTTTCTTTAATAAAAGAAATACAGTTAAATTAAAATAATTTAGAGAAAAAGCAAAAAGTAAAACAATCCATGATTCTGCTATATAGAAATGACTGTTGTTATCAACATTTCAATACCTGATCCTTTTACTGTATTCACAAACATTCATCTTACAAAATTGGAATCATATATTATCTGGAGTTTGTTTTATTCCTCCTTTGGTTTACTTAAGATTCACAACTAAATAATAATAATATGAATAACAACCCCTAAAATAATGATTTTAAATGGCTGTATAAAACAAATTGATCTACTCTTACTTTCAGTTTTGCAGACAGTATAAACAACTTTATACAAAAATGTTGGTCTGTCTCACTTATGACTTTCTTACAAAAGAATCACTGTTATAGTACATCTTTAATACAATGTTACTGAGAATCATGTCTCAGCTCAGAGCCTTTTCACTGGCAGGTGCCTCTCTGGCAATGTTTTCTCCCATATATTATCGTGATAGACCCCTACATTGTGTTCAGGTTACTGCTCTAACATTATCATATCAGAGAGACATTTCCCTGAGCATCTATGTAAAATGTCATGCCAACCATCTCCAAAATCATTCATTATCCCTTTAGCCTGCATTATTTTTCATGTCAGTATTCAACAGTATCTAACATGTTATGTTTACTTGTTTCTTGTCTCTCTTTACCTCTTAGAATCTAAGCTAAATGAGAGCAGAAATTCTGTCTATTTTGTTAAACACGTTCTCCCTAGTGCCTCAGACAATGCCTGGCACATAGTAAGTGATCAATAAATATTTGTTCAATAAATAGATAAAAAGAAAAAATGCAAGTATTTTGGTGCATGTAAACTAGCTGCTTTCCAGGAAGCTTGTTCCAGTTTATACATTCATAAGCATAGAATAACCCAGAATATTAATTTTAAAATTGTCAAATAATAGGAAAACTTTATACTATATCTCAATGTTGCTTTAGTTGTTTTTGTTTGTTTGTTTTTTTGCGGTACGCAGGCCTCTGACTGTTGTTGCGGAGCACAGGCTCCGGACGCGCAGGCTCAGCGGCCATGGCTCACGGGCCCAGCTGCTCCACGGCATGTGGGATCTTCCTGGACCGGGGCACAAACCCGTGTCCCCTGCATTGGCAGGCGGACTCTCAACCACTGCGCCACCAGGGAAGCCCTGCTTTAGTTTTTATTTCTTTTATTTCTTCTTTGAATTATCTGTTGCTCTTCTTTATATTTTTCATTAAGGTTTTGGTTCCTTTAAAATAATGTGTAAGAGCCTACATGCATTGTGTTGTAATTTTTCATATTTTTATAGACATTTTGTCTCTTCCATAGCATGCTTTCAATTTTCCTTATGTTTTATGACATCTTAGATAAAATGTGTGGAGTCAAATATTTCAGGATTTCTTCCAGAGAGCTCACCTACACTGTTGCTATAGACTTCAAACTTGTCTCCCTACTTTTTAAAGTTTGTCATCCTTATCACTCCTATGATTTTTTGGAGCATCATTTCTTATTCTCACTTCATTTTTTTCTTTATCCATTATACCCTCTTTTCTTTTTAAGAATTTATATTTCCATTGTATTTTCTTTGTCTTTATTTTAGACCATTTCTTCCTTATAGGGGTCATGTCTTCAATAATTTTATTTAAAATGTCTGTTTTAATAAATGATGTATTCAGTCATTGCTCTCCTTTTGATACTGTTCTTTTCCCATTTTCTCTATCATATTTTTATATAGGCCTCCACTTTATGTTTGTTTTCTATTTGCTCAACACTAAATTAGCCTAGATCTATCCAATGTCATGTTTACAACCAGATGACACCTGTTGTTTTCTTACCATCCACTTCTTGCTGGTTCAATCCCCTTCTTGTCACCCCAGCTTGGTGACAGGTTGCTGTGCAGATCTCCCAGCTAGTGACCAAGAAGCATACATGAAGTCTAGCATTGCTCTCTTAAAAGTAAAGGTGTTCTCCTATGTCTAAAACCTTGTTGTTTCACAAGCAGGAAAAGCCACAGTTCTTAACATGGGCCTTTTTCCACTATCCTCCTACCTCTGCTACCATCTACATTGCTTTAACCAAATTTTGGAAAGAGTAAGGTGTCAAATGCCAGTCTTCTCTCTCCCTTCCAGTTTTCAACTACTAATGCCAAAATAGGAAAAGATGGTGCTGTGAGGATGCTACTCTATTTGTCTCAAGAAGTAGCACTTTCTTTTGATACCCAGTAAAATCATGGTAATCCAGGATTTTGTTAGAAAGAGTCCATGAATCTGAATACAATTAATTAGGAAATGTTGAAATACTTTCTTGACTTTCCAATGAATAGGACTAGTCTGTCTAGTCCTGACACCTGTTGTTTTTTTCTTAGTCCAATATCATTAGCTTTAGAAGAATGGTAAAGAAATTCCCTCTATTAATCTTCGTTTTTAGGACTGTTGTAAGAGGTGTTTTTCTGTGTAGGTGTTTTAATAGAAAATTGGCTAAAACCACCTTATGATGGCAGACTGCTAATCAGGTATCTTGGAAAACTGGTAGTTTGATAGTTTTTCAAGCCTTTTATTTTAGTTTGTCTCTTCCTGTCTCCAAAAGTGACTACCTTCCAAAGCATTGCAGGGAAAAATGCATAGATATAGAATAGAATTACTGTGGGAAATTTCAACACCACGTAATTAGCGACTAATATTTTGTTCTTGTTATATAATGCTTAGAAATTGTCCTTATAACTTTATATAGAAATATTATATCCTATAATTTTTGAATGTTTTTTTAATTAATTGAAAGATAATTTAAAACTATTTTCATTTTTATTATGTATTCTAACTTAGTATCTCTAAATACAAATGATAAAGTTTTCGTGTTAAAGTTATCTAAGCTATTAAAATCTTTTACAAATTAGTTGAATTTGGCAAAAATTATCTGCAGTGTTTGATTAAATTGCCATTGCATACAGAGTAGTAGACTTTTTCTCCATAAAATGAAGATGCAACTGAGTAGGGTCAAGTTGACAAACTATTTTCAATAGTATCCTGGTAGTAACCTTTTTAATGTAAGAGACCACACTTTCACAAAGGGGATTCTTTTCCTAACCTGTGTGTAATTCAGAAACGTCTGTGGTTGTCTTAGTCAACTGGCCATAAAAGAAGACATTCTAGACTATGAAATCACCAAAGCTTTCAAATGCTGGTGTATGTTTTATGTTTTATATAGGTTACTAGTGACCCTTCTGCACTTATTAGAAACTCTTTTGTTTTGTGCCTGCAGAAACTCTGTTGCAAACGACACCAGGTCCTTGAGGTGACGACTGCAGACTTCTGCTGTTTAAGGCTGTTGACCTCATTGACTGTTAGGGGCTAGTGGTTAGGTTTTTAATAAGGGAAAAAGAAAGCAAAACTTGTTCTTCATAACATATGAAAATAGAATATAGAATTACAGGGTGGCATTGAATCATAGAAGTTTTGAAGACTAGGTATCTTTCAAGCAGTAATTATAATTCTTTTTTTTGCCTTTAGTAATTAGAATTCTTGATTTTCTGCATCTCTATTGCCCACATAGCCCAAAATGCTCTAGAATAATGCTTGTTTTCAGTATATAAAAAAGCCGCAACTGAATCACTAAAAGGTGCCAAGACATTATTATTATTGTTGTTATTACTATTATTACCATCTAACTTTTTGTTTGTTTGTTTGTTTTTGTTTTTGCGGTACGCAGGACTCTCACTGTTGTGGCCTCTCCCGTTGCGGAGCACAGGCTCCGGACGTGCAGGCCCAGCGGCCGTGGCTCACGGGCCCAGCCGCTCCGCGGCACATGGGATCCTCCCGGACCGGGGCACGAACCCGCGTCCCCTGCATTGGCAGGCGGACTCCCAACCACTGCGCCACCAGGGAAGCCCACCATCTAACTTTTTATTTAATTTTATTTTTGTTACTACATGGGAGAAGAGTTTTGTGCAAGGTTTGATTTTTTTTGAGATATAGTTGACATATAACATTATATTAGTTTTAGGTATACAACATATAATGATTTGATATTTGTATTAACTTATTTTACTTTTTCAACTTAATTAGAGGCAATGTCAACCCAAACCTATCCATGACTCTTATTGTGTATTGGAAAAAGTGGAAACCCGTTTCTGCCTTAATCCCCACCCAGAACTGATTTTAACATTCTAATTACTACGTTCTTTATTACTACAGTTTTCAAAACTGATCCTGCCCACTAGATACTATTATCTGATCCTGTTTCTCTCACCTGCTTTATTCATTCTTGCATCTTTGGTTTGTTTGTCTTATTTAAGTCAGAATGTCCAATTTGAAGAAAATTCCATTGGTCAACTAAAGGTTAATGGGATGGAAATGCTAAGTTTAGCATCTATATGCAGTATTGCCATTACTATATAGGGCTGCACCAGGTGATGCTTTGTGGCATCACCAAGTAAACAGGGTGAGAAAATGTGGTGTGGCGAATCCATCTTTGAATCATGGCTATTGGAGGGGGGCTGACTGTCTATAATTACTATAAAATATATGCTCTTTAATTGGATTGTACTATTCAAAAGGATGAATTTGATTTGAGATAAAATTCCCTGATATTTTGTGTCACTAACTTACTGATAATGATGGTGGCTATTGTTTTTAAAGTGTTTTCTTTGAGGAATATGCAAACAGTGTATGAAGTTTAAACAAACCTGTAGTTTTAAAAGATTGCTTTTCTCTTTAGTGTCTCACTTCTTTTCTGTTATTTTGACTCTCATTCTATATATATTTTAAAGACAGGAAGCATTTTGTCTTAACTAGAGAACAAAACAAAATTCTAGTGAAAGTAGTTATGAGAATAAGAGAAATCATGACATTAAGATAATATGTAATCTTGAAAGAGTCTTAAATAACTATTCCTATCTCCCAAAGTGGTAAGATTTCAATTTCCCTAAGCTTAGAGAACTTTGTTTATAGTAGTATAACTTTGCAGTTAGATATAATGTCAGTATCTTTAAAAAAAAGAAACTAAAATAAAACCTAGGAACCAAAGTGATTAAGTGATATCTGTGACTATGTGATGCCTTATTTTGTCATTTCTATATTCCCAGCTTGAAATTTAATATAAAAGAAATGCTTTGCTCCTTTGTTCTAAGTCCTGTTTGATCCAACATGGAAAAAATATATTGTTTTGAATTTCTTAATAGAAAAAAAAAAAAAGATCTTTGACTGAATTACTAGTTGCTCCTGCAAAAAGAAATTTGGAATTTACCTTTGGTCTATTTCACATCTTTAGCATGTTTTCTTTTAAAAATATTTCTGGATACTAGTGTCTGCTTGATTTTGGTTATCTTAGCTGTAATAAGTAGCCTTGGGACCCCTGAAGGCACACCCCACACACTTATGCTGTGTGACCTAAGGTCACAAGTAATGGCTGCAAGCTAATTGATTGAGAAAGGCTTGTCTGGAGGGGCCTCTTTGCGTCCTCCCTTTACATTCCTAAGTTCTGTGAAAGAGTCACTAGCAGCTCAGCCTAGCAAGGAAGGAAAAAAGAGAGGAAGTTTCTCTGCGTTCTGATTACACTCTGAGTTCCCCTGTAGTGAGCTTACTTCTCTCCACCCACTTCTTACCAAGAACTCTTTCACTTGAAGGTGAACAACTTAAAGCCTGATCTCAGAGTTACCCAAAAAGTGATTTGCGTATTTATTGAACTGAAAGAACAAATTACCTACTTCAGGCTGTGGGAAGCGTATGGAAATTATATTAGAACTTCAGCAAAGTGCACAGCCGCATAAAACAGAAGCCGGGACTCAGACTGACAGGCAAATAAGCCAGCTCGTGGAAGGGGCCTCTGGGTGGCAGCTCTGGGCTATTGGGTGTTGGACAACTATAGGCAAAACTGAAATGGAACAGGGGCAGAAAATAGCACACTGTTACGCTACGCAACCGTTGCTTTCTCATGGTGAGTGCAGATTTAAGATATTATTTAAAGTATACTTTCTATGTTGTAAAACAAGTAAAGAAATCTTCTGTGCTTTGAGGGAAGTTATAGTAAGAGCATTTCTTAAAAGTTCTTAGGCGATTTGGTTTTCTTTCTGCTTGATCTCACATTAAACTTGGCAATGCTAACAGAAATACAATATTTGTATTGTCTTGCGTGTCCTTTTTCTTAAAGTTGTCCTTTTGTTTAAATCATGCTTGTCTTCAACCTGAATAAACATTGTTTTAGGCAAATCATGTGTGGAATAGATAATAAAGGAACAACAGTGTGACAGAATATATGTAAACATTTCATTTAGTCCAACTTTGTGTCACTTCTCCACGACTTCATGTTTTGCCGCCTTATCTCGGGAATATATAGCACAGTCTCTATGAAAAGAGCTTTGTGTGAGAATTCCAGCGAGTTAAAGGGTCAGGGCCTGTGTGTTATCTGACTGCCACCAAGACTCACTGGGGTGTCCTCTATTTTTAATCTAAAATAGGGGAAAAAGTGCATCTTTACATATTAAAAAGTAAGTGTGTTTTGATTCCAGAAGTTGCCTTCTTATAGTTTATGTGTGTTATTCCTGGCAAAGGATTGCTTAAGCTTCTTTTGAGAAGCAGCATGCAAACTTCTTTTGTTTCTTTTTGGCGTGTTTGCTCACATTTCACTGCAGAAACTTTGCACACAGTTTTTTGTTTTATGTTTTTTAATTTTAAATATCTTGAAACAATACTGAGTAGTTTTTATTTCAGTGCAAATATCTTGGAAGTTAGTAAGCTTGCTTTTTCTGGGAAAAAAAGAAATACCTCAGAGAATAAATTGTGCTTAATTCCTAGTTTAGCCATACTTAAAATCCTGTTTTAAATGTGCTTCTTCTTAAAAAAATATCAGAGCCTACAAGGAGTATTCCTAGAATGTTATAGAAGAGATTCTTCTGCAAAAACTGCAAATTCAGTATTGTGAATTTAATAAGTGCCAAAATATTATTGCTATTGTTGACTTTGTTTAGAAAGCAGCTTTATTAACAAGGTGACTGCATTAGATGTTACCAAATGAAAGGTGAAAAATATGTCTTCCATACTGCTGATTTGATAGAATACAGAGGTCTGCATTGTTACTGTGTTTCATGCTCACTTAAACTTTTTAAAGAACACCTCTGTAATACAAATTTTGAATAATAATTTTAAAAATGAAATTTACTAAAGTAAGCTCCTTATATTTTGAGACGTATAGCTTCTGTTTGCTAAAGTAAATTAATAAATGGAAAAAATATATTGGAGTAATTGTGAAGCTGTAAAACTTTACAATAAAAGGAGGAAAGCTTTTAAGAAAAAAAGAATATGTTTTCACTTATGGGACAATTTTGAAGTACTACTTAGCTCTTCTTTTCTAAAGATTTATGGAAAACTTAACTGTTGCAGAACTAAGTAATAGTCTTGACTTTTATGCTGTATATAAGAAGGATAATTATTTTTGAGCTCTTCTTATGATTTGATACAAACTTCTTTCAACAATTACAAAATGTGACTGACAAATCCCTTTCTAAGAGAACAAGTTCATTATGTTTGTCACCTGTTACATTCATTCTTTCTTTTGCCTACATACACAGCTCCTAGCTGTTTATTAGTGCTGCAGAAAGGTGAAAACCTTTCTTTTGAGAGAAAAGGTTTAAATGTTTATTTGCATGAACATTTTGAGGTTTCTAAAATTATGTCCTCATCAGAATCACCCAGTGTTCTCAATAAGGTCTTTTGTTATGATCTCGATATGAATGGTCAAAACAGGAGATGTAAATTGTTTGAGTTTTTCTTTTAATATGTAAGTAAAGTTAAGGTGTGACTGAGGATTTTTGAAAGGCTTTGCCAAGACATAAGCCTTTTGAAAATTTCTCCCTTTGCTATAAAGACTGTAAAAAAATGTTTACGCCTTACTTATTCCCTTCAAACCAATCCAGAGACCAAAAATTAAAGAGAACTTCGTTATTCTCCTCAGTTATAAACTCTAACAACAACTCAGGAAGTTACCCTGCTTTGGGGAGGGGCTACAAAAGAATGGGGTTCCCTCTAATGGAAGTATCTAAATTGTGATAAACAAAAGATAGAAAGGTCTGCTGCTAAGTTTTACTCACACTTAATCTTAAACTACTATCTTCAGTCTTTTCCATTCATATTTACTTATTGATTGGTTACTGAGGTGAAGACATCTTTTAAAAACTACTAGACCTAGAGTCTGTCATACAGAGTAAAGTAAGTCAGAAAGAGAAAAACAAATACCGTATGCTAACACATATATATGGAATCTAAAAAAAAAATGGTTCTGAAGAACATAGGGGAAGGACAGGAATAAAGATGCAGATGTAGAGAATGGACACAGGGAGGGAAAAGGGTAAGCTGGGATGAAGTGAGAGAGTGGCATGGACATATATACACTACCAAATGAAAATAGAGAGCTAGTGGGAAGCAGCCGCATAGCACAGGGAGATCAGCTCAGTGCTTTGTGACCACCTAGAGGGGTAGGATAGGGAGGGTGGGAGGGAGACGCAAGAGGGAGGAGGTATGGGGATATATGTATATGTATAGCTGATTCACTTCATTATAAAGCAGAAACTAACACACCATTGTAAAGCAATTATATTCCAATAAAGATGTTAAAAAAAAACTACAATCAACCATAGCATTATTTTAAAAAAACATGATTTTAAGAAGGTATATATTTTCTTATATAAGGCTTAATTTTCCACAGATGTTTAAATTTTTTATTAGGTTAATAGGAAACAACGGAACTATGTTCACAAATTAATATACAGTTATCTCTCTTATTTCTATATAAAACATATTGGTGATTCATTGTCCTTCCCCTACATTACTATATTACACCAGATTGCAGTGTGTGTGTGTGTGTGTGTTTGTGTGTGTGTGTGTGTTTGTGTGTGTGTGTGTTTTCACGTTTGCACTTATGAGGTCACAGACAGAGTGACAGAGTAGCCTGGACATATGCTAGGGTTATGACACTCTTTGACTTACTTCCTTAAATCTCATGGTCACTAAATATCAGAGTTTTTGCTGTACCCTGGTAGCAGTAGACATCTGTTGCAGTGAATTTATGCCTTCTCTATTGAGGATGAATATCATATTGGCTGTATTATTGTTTCAATTACATTCATCAATTTGCTTTTAAAGATGAATTATTCTATCAAAATATAGGGCAGAATTTATAGGATTAGATTCTGTCATCTCTGACAAATTATTTGCCCTCAAAGGCTTCCCTAGAGAGTGGCCGTATGGTTTTTATTATTCTCCTTACAGGGAAGAGAGCATAGTGGTTGTTCATTTTTCTAGGCACTTTGATCTTAGGACTCACATCTTTCTTAAATTATGGAAATTTTCAAAATTTTCTTTTCAAATATGGCTTCTTTTACCATTAGCTCTAATCTATTTTTCTGGTACATCCTAGTATATATATGTTGAAGCTTCACAATATATCATACATATTTCTTAAATTCTCATTCATAATATATTATAATCTTTCTGTGCTACATTTTTTGTGAATTACTCAAGAGATATCTTCCAATTTACTAATTCTTGTTTTGACTATATCCATTCCAGAATTTTTTTCAGCTGTATTTTTTTTTCCTGGTTATTCTAATTGATTCTTATACCACTTTTATTATTTCATCTCTACTTTTTTGTACATTGTATTGACATTCTGTCTTACTTTGTCTCTTCAAGGCTACTAACATGCTTATATTGAAATTCTGAAATTGACCTATTATTTTCATGTCATCTGGAATGACTTCATTGACTTTTAAAAAAATTTGCTGGAAATCTTTTTATATGATTTTACATGCCTTGGAATTTTGGTTTTCAAGCTTAACTTGAGTGAGAGGGATTTAAAAATGTTTTTAAAATTTCTCTCTCTCTTTCTTTGTTAGACCCACCCCACCCTTATTGTCATAGAGTAGGCCCTGCACACTCTCCATCCCCAGCTCAGAATCTCTGATAATGGGGATATCATGTATCTAGTCACCAAGTCAAATAGTAGTTTGTTCCAGTTGCTGACTGTCAGGTTATGGCTGCTGCCTTTGGCCTCCCTACTAAGCAGTTCTGTGTAAACCATGGGTCCAGGGAGGTAGTCAGTTATTCAGCTTCCTGTTATCTTGCACTCAGGTTTTAATCAGTAAACATGGCACTGATTTTCACTCCCTGTGGGGCAAGTGTGGCACTCTAGTTACCTTACAGATAAGGAAATGCTTGCCTCTTATTCCAACAACCAACTGGTGCATTGCAGCTCACCAGCTGGTGCGTTGCAGCTTACTTTCTATTTCTATTCTATCTCTAGTTCGCAGAAGGATTTGGCTTGGTTTTGATATCACTTTTATATGATCTCATTTATTACCGTTATATGTTGGAAGCAAAGGCAAGAGGTTCAAACCATATCTTGACAAGTTTCCCAACCCATAGGCTTTGGAGTCAGAAAATGTGGGTTCAAATTCTGACTGATTTATTACCTTAGGAAAAGTCTTTAATTTCTTAAAAGTCTCCATTTCTTCCCATCAAAAATATTTATAGCAATGCTTGTCTCATAATGCCATTCTAAGCATTGAATGAGATAATGTATGGAAAGTAGTTAGCCCTGTGCTTAACTATATTAAATATGCAAATTCTAGGGAGTAAAAAAGCAACCAAAGCCAAAATAAAACCAGACTCTACAAATCATGAAGTGAATGAACGACAAAGGAAATGTAATTCTTGTTTCTTGTATTCTGAGTGAATGCAGCGTTATTATTTTTGATAGCTAAAGTTCTAAAGACGAATGTCAAGAGCATGTCTAACAGATAGGTAAATATTCTGTTACAATATCCACATACTTTAGTAAGTATAAGTGAATATATTTCATAGAATTTCAGTAAAATACAAAGCATTTTGCAAAATGACCTTTTGGTATAGTTATTCTAAATCCAAAATAGAGTTATTCTTAAGGACAGTAGAAGAGTGTGAGGTATGCGGCATGGGAACATGTTTTTGGATTGTTCTTTTGACTTTATTAACAGTTATATATAATACATGTTATATATATATATATGTATACAGTATACAAATTATACATATTATGTATATATATATATAAAAGTTATATATATATTACAGTTTCACCCAAGGATGGGTTTCTGTAATAGTGAAAAAAAGAAGGAAGGGGGGTCTTTTGTAAGGGTTTCAAAGTCTTGTTTTGTAGCTTTGTAGCCGATTCGTAATATTAGTATCTTTTCAAAACATCTTGTTTTGATGGATTAGGGTTCAAATTGACTATATTGTCAAAGGGTATGTTTAGCTGGGTGGGAAATGAGTTTCTGAAAATCAAAAGGTTTTAAAAGATGAAGAAAAATGAGAATAAAGACAAGTGAGCCACTTCTTGGAAGTAGTCTTAGATTTTGAAAACAAAGAAAATAAAGACATGTTTCTAAGAAGCTATTGCCAGTATGTCCTCAAGTAGAACATTTATGAAATAAGCATTTTATTTTCCTTTCTTACCACTGTTTTTTCTCTATCATGTTAGTTCTCTCTTTCATTTCCATTTGTAGGAACACCTTCTGCTCATTTCTTAAATATTCATGAGCTTCAGTGCTCCTTCCTGAGCTGGCTTTTCTTTTACTATCCTCTCTTCTTTGTTCTCATCCATCACTATGACTCAGATACCATTACTAGCCAATCTCTAGCCCATTTCTCTCTCCCAAACTGTAAATCAGTATATCCAATTAGCCACAGGCACTTCATATTCAAAACATGTACAAATCTGAATCATCATCTCCCTGCCAGAACCCTTTTTGATCTCAGTCTGTCATACACCTGGTTGCCCAAAACAGAATCAGGATGTGAAAACCTGCCTTCCTTATACTTCTCTCTCCCACACATTTAAGCTTTATAAAATATTGATTCTATTTCTAAGCATTTCTATTTCTGATCATTTCTCTGATAACAGCAACACATTTCCTACCATCTGACTGAGATTGTGAGCCACTTCAGCGTTGTATAACTCAAGGACGAGGAAGCTTGGGTCTGTCTCCAAAATTCTCATCTGGCATTGGTTGAGGGTTACTCCTGAGACCATTAACTCTAGAATTCCAGCACACCTCCTAACAGTTCAAGTATGTTCTTGGCTAGAGAACACCCTCAGGCAGAGAGTTTCAGGTACTTGCAGTAAAATTCCTTCAATGTGTAAAGTCAATATGAATGCCAAAGATATATGAGTAGTACAGCAAGAGCTTCTGCACTGTACACTTAGAGGCAAATGTGTTGCAAATAGCAAATCCAAATGTTTGCTATTTCAAACAGCACTGCACATAACATCATTTGTATATGTCCCCTTGTGAGCATGTGGATTTTTCTTAGGGTCTGTATCCAAAAGTGAAATTACTGGGCTGTGAGAGATATGTGGTCTCAATTTTAGGACTCTGCAAATTACTCTCCTAAATAGTAAAATTACTCTCTGAAGTTGCTATACAAATTTCTGCTTCCTTCAGCAGTTATTAGAGTACCCTTTAACCACATTTTTTTCAACCTTTAATATTGCCCAGTGTTTTAATTTTGGATATCTGTTGAGTAAAATGGTATGTTAAACTTCTTCAGTTTGATTTATTTTTATTCCTAATGAACTCAGAAAGATTTCCAGTGAATTTCTGAAAGTAGGTGAGCAATGGAGACCTTGGCTATAAACAGACTACAATACGCTACTCATTTTTTAATGTGAATGCAACTTTATTTATTGACAATTCAAATGCCCTCTTCGGTTAATTGCTTATTATACCTTTGCCAATTCTTTGTTAGGCTGTTTGTCTTTTTCTTGTAGACTTTCTGGCATTATTTGTTTATTGTATCCCATCTGCTTTACTCCTCCCCACCATAGGTACCTTTGCAGAGTGTCTTTTTGAATGTAAAGCAAATAAAAAACATAGATTTTTGTCCCATCTCATTATATACAGTACTTTAAACCATTCTTTGGTCATGTAATATACTGTGGAGTTATTTCAGGATATGCAAGAAACTGTGATGCAAACTATGAGAGATGAAAACATGAACACAACACACAGTCTATCCATTGAAAACTTGGTCTCACAGGTGACTTTAAGAGAGTTATAAAGTGTTATGGGAATTTAGAGAGAAGATATTTATTTTCCCATTGAAAAATTAATATTTTTCAAAACAGTTGAGAATCATGCATCAGGAGATACAATTTATTCCTACATTTTACCCAGCATCTTATATATCAAGTTTTCTATAGCTGTGGAAAGTTTGCAAATTTGTAATTAAAGAACATGTGTTTTAAGGGTCTACTATATATCAACTGTGACAAGTATTAGTGGGGATGTAAAAGTGAACAAAGCAGATAATCCTTAAGTTCATGGGAGGTAGAAGCTGAGAACTAAATAACAATGAGGAAAGAGTGGATACAGTATAAAAGGGCATTCTGGGACATATAGTATATTCATTGACAGGGCACCTGGGTTTCAGGCTGAAGGATGTTTGAGAAGTAAGGATAGCCAAGTAAGCATGGAGAAGGCTCTAGGCAAAGGAAAGGTGTGCAATATTCTGAAATTGAGAATGTGGTGAGTTTGAGGAACTGCAAGTTCAAATTGGATGGAATAGAGTTCTAGGGGTGGTGAGTGGTTGAGAAGAAACTTTAGAGATAAGTACTGGCACAGTTTTGAACAGCCTAGTTTGGATTCTATCCTAAGGACACTAGAGACCCATTTAAAGGATTTAATAAGGCTGTCAAAAGTCAGATATTACTTTAGATAGAAAAATATCATGAGAGATGAGTGGTAGTTAAAACCATGACAATTGGTATATTTCTCAAGAAATTCCTTCATATGGCTACTATTGTTACTTAGAGGGTTCAAAACAGGTTTCAGGTTATCTGTAAATGGCCAATGTTTATATTCTGTGTGTATGTATATATATAATATATATGTGTGTGTGTGTGTGTGTGTGTGTGTGTGTAATCTTCATTAAATTATCAAACTTTTCATTGACTAAAAAATTTAAGAATCACTAGGTTAAATTAAGAACGTAGTTGATTATTCAGTCATAAAAAAGTCAGAAATCCTGCCATTTGCAACAATATGGATGAACCCTGAGAGTATTATACTAAATGAAATGTCAAATAGGGAAAAACAAATACCGTATGATCTCACTTACATGTGGAATCTAAAACAACCAAACTCATAGAAACAGAGAACACATTGGTGGTTGTCAGAGGTAGGGGGAAGGGAGTGGGAGAAATGGGTGAAGGTGGTTATCTTCCACTTACAAAACAAGTAAGTCCTGGGGATGTAATGTATAGCATAGGAACCACAGTTAACAGCAGTGTATATTTGAAAGTTGTTAAGAGAGTAGACCTTAAAGGTTCTCATTACAGGAAAAAAAATTGTTAACTATGTGAGGTGAGGTGATGAATGCTAGGTAAGCTTATTGTGGTAATCATTTCACAGTGTATACATACATAAATCACATCATTATATTGTACATCTTAAACTTATAAAATGTTATATGTCAATTATATCTCAATAAAACTGGAGTAAAAAAAAAACAAACTTTAGTTGGCCAGAAAAGAACCCTTGAGAAAATCAGTATTTAAGGAACAGACAGCAGAAGAGAAGGAGTTCAAAGGGAAAAAGAAGAGTGGTCAGAGCAATAGCAGAGGCAATCATAGAAGTCAAGTTTGTTAAAGGCTTAGTAGCTATAAGAAAACGATTCCAAAATTAAGTCCTTTGAATAAAATAGAAGTTTATTTCTTTCATACTATAAGCCAGCCTATGTAGGCAATGGTGCTGTTCTGCTCCTCCAGGCCATTCAGGAACCCAGGTTCCTTCTGCCTTGTTGCCTTGGTTGGGTTGCAGGCATTCCTGAGCTCACTCAGGAAGAGATAAAGAACCAAAGTTCAGGGACAGCAGCCTGTCTTTAAGTTGAAGACAGCCTAGGAATTATATATGATATTTCTGTTCTACTCATCTAAATTTAGTCACACAGACACCAATGGATGTGAGAAAACTGGGAAATCTAGTTTCCACTGGGAGGCCATTAGATTAGGAAAAGGGGCAGAGTGAATTTTGGGAGAATAACCAGCAGTTGCCACACCAACTTTTTAAGTTAAAACAATACTTAGCGATTAGATTAGATTAGATTATCCATTTAATATGTTTATTGAGCAGTTCCTCTATTTGGTCAATATTCTATGTGGTAAGTGTACAGACATTTAAAAAAAATCCGCTTCCAAATAGCTTATATTCTAGAAAGGAAAGATAGGTACTAAACAAATTAACAAATAAATATGTGACATAATATTAGAAAGTAATAAGTACTAAGAAGAAAAAGTGAAAGGATAGAAGTGCTATTTTTAGCTAGACTAGCAAGGGAAAATCTATTATGTTAAAAACTGAAAAGCGTCCTTTGAAAGACAAAATATTAAGATCTCCCTCTTTGGGGAAGAATTTACAGTCGAGTTGAAAGCCTAGAATATTGGTCGAAATAGGATGAGGATGGGGACATATGTATATGTATAACTGATTCACTTTGTTATAAAACAGAAACTAACACACCATTATAAAGCAGTTATACTCCAGTAAAGATGTTAAAAAAAAAAAAAGACATTGGATGAGGAAAGTTGCTAATTCAGAGATTCAGAGTTAAAGGAGAGTTATCTTTTTAAGGATTCGGGGGAGAAAATTGACCATGATTATAGCCTAACTAGAAAATGCATATAGAGATGAGGTTATTGCATGTCCTAGTGCTGGAAGGAGGGTGTGATGCATGATGGGCATGGGTGTAAATAGTTCGTATAGGATGACCTCATTTTTCCCAAGTAAGAATCAGGAAAGCTACGGAGAGTGAGAGCTTTGTGGGTTGTATCAGGTTCTTGATAACAATTATGAAAGTATGGAGTTATTGTGGGAAACCTCCAGCAAATATGAGAAGCCCAAATCTAAGAGAGAAGAATTGTGTCATGGGATTGAATCTGTGCCAGGGTTTTTCAGGGTGTGGGTAGTAGACAGGTCCACCAACCCTAGGTAAGAGAGGGTGAAAATGAGAGTGGTTTAAGTGATGAAGCATAACGTCTATTCCACATGGCAAGAGGAATGGTTTCCTTCAGGAGAGAGTAACTAAGGAGCCACATGCCCAGTTCTAGATTATGCCTGAGTTTGTAAAGTGACTGAGGAATGTGTTTCAGATTATATTTTTCAGGACAAGTTTCTTTTTTATTAACTTGCTATTCAAAATTCCGAATTTTTAATTTAGTTGACTTCCTTGTTTTTTTTGTGTTGGATTGTTATGTAGGGTTGTAAATTCACTGTCACAGTTATGAAATTAGGAAGACAAGTCATAAAATTATTAAGAAATTAAAACCTTAAGTGAACACCTATTGAATTATGTCATTTGTTTTTTCTTTAACATCTGCTGGTCCCTAGTAGAAATACTGTTTATACTTCATGGAATAACTAAGGAAATGGAAACTTTGGGGGGAAAAAAAAACATGTAGTTTATAAGCTATTTATTAATTTACTAAATGTTTAGTATCATGTATGTCATCTTTCATATTCCATTAATCCACTGACTTAACCCGTGAATTAAATCATAGAGCTGTCAGCCCTTCTTGGCAAGTGTATTTTTCTTGATAAGTTGATTCTATTTTTTTCCATGTTTTGTCCTTTATGTCTGGATATTTGCCTATGCCCACCTAAACCACATCTTTTTATCAGAAATGACATCAGTATAGAGAAATCATGGCCAGAGCTATCAGGATTTTTTGCATTTTGAAAGTAATACCTTGATATTATGACATTTTCTGTTCTTTCAAGGCTTTTAGTTTCTTTTTATAAAACTATTCATAGTTTCTGTTAATTTTCTGGTTCTCAGATTTATCCAAGATATGTCTAATTTAGCCTTTTTGAGGTACTGTTGTTTACTTGTCTCCAAGCAGGCCCATCTTCCTAGCATTTATTTTTCTATGGGATATTTTTTTTTAGTTTGTTTTTCCTCTACAAGGGCACTAGAGTCTTTATGATTTTCTTCTGGCCTTTCAATTGCATTAACTTATTTTGTCTGGCTTCTCTTACCTTTCCTTCTGGAAGATATAGCTGATTTCTGCATTCACACCTCATAATTTGTTACTTTGATGTGAAATGCCTTTTTGCCTTCAGATCTCTGCACAATCTTTCATTACTCTGATCGTATTGCCGTTTCTTGATGCTGTGAGTTTTTCCTACACTGTTCCCCATTGCTGACACAGTCCACAACCCTTCAGCAGAAATTTCACACCAATTTCTGTAAAATACCTCCCTCAACAAAGAAGAGGTAAACATTTAAACCTCATAACTAAATACAGTATTCTTTGACATCAGTATTTTCTATGTTAAATTCTGATGTCTTATATACACTGATAATTGGCTTTCTTATTGTTCTCACCTTCTCAATATTTTCTTGTCAGTCAGATGCAAATTAGTAAGATTAGATTTCATATGTTCTTGAAGACAGGATATCACCACAATGTAGCAAGATTTTTACAATCAATATTCATTTGTACTGTTTATGCACTAGAAATTACATAGGGGAAAATGTCACAGGAATATGGCTCAAATCATCTAGGTTTAGGACACTTTAATCAACATTTAGAATTCTTTTCTCCTGTGGATAGAAAAGATGATCAATGCTTGCTAAATGTTATTAACCTTTTAATCACTGTTATACATTTAGCAAATCAATTTAATCATCTATTGGGTGATTAGAAATGACTAGTTAGGGAGATCAGCTCGGTGCTTTGTGACCACCTAGAGGGGTGGGATAGGGAGGGTGGGGAGGAGACGCAAGAGGGAGGGGATATGGGGATATATGTATATGTATAGCTGACTCACTTTGTTATACAGCAGAAACTAACACAACCTTGTAAAGCAATTATACTCCAATAAAGATGTTAAAAAAAATGACTAGAGACAGAAATTTAGAAAAGCAACATTGATGCTTGATACACATGTACAAACATACACAAGTAGATTGATAGACACATGTTATGGAACGTTGTATTTCATATTTTATCTGCCTAAGTTACTTTGAATTAGATCAAGTCATAATGAATTCTGTGATTTGGAAATTCCAGCACACACCACTAAAAATGAGGAACCAGAAGGTGTACTCCTTGGAATTTTTTTTTAAAGATTATTCATGAATCATGTAACTTTAAAATAATATTAATCTTTAGGAAAATTTGGGGGATTGACTTTCTTTAATGCTTTTAGAGCCAAGGGATTCAATTTTTTAAATACGGACAATTTTGCATTTATCATACATTTTGGAGCATCAAATCTTTCACTCGCTAGACACAGGGATGCAAAGGCAACTAAGACACAGTTGCCTCTTTCAAAAAGTTCTTGCATTTTTTAGTTCACTTCACTTTGCAGAAAGTGTGACTATTGTTTATAATGCTATTATATCCCATTTCTTTTTAATTGTTTTCAAATAATGACTACTGATATAGATTAACTTTTTGAGGTATTAGCCTAAATGCTTTAACTTGTTTTACTGGGAGGAGTGCTACGTGTTCCCTATCAGCAAACTAGGAATGGACTAGTTACATTCTCAATCCCTTTCCAGCCACTCTGGCAGGTACTTTGGGATCCACAGAGGAATATCTGACATAATTCCTGCTCACCAGTAGTTGAGTGGAATTAGGGAGAGTTAAGTAACAGAATTTCTTTGACATTTTTTAGAAAAGTCAGAATATAAAGACTCATTTAGAATATAAAGTGTTACCAAATGAATGCCATAGAAATACATAGCAAGGCAAAAACAGTCTGAAAGACTTGATAATAAATATTATGTAAGAGCAAAGCACCTGCTAGGCCTTGAGTGATGGGAAGGACTGAGACATATGGCTATGGATTTAAAAGTCTAGCTGAATGGATTCAGTGCTAGCAGGAGTGTCTGTAGACCAATTCCATACAGATGTCGCAACTCCCAGAAGAGTAAGTGTGTCCAAATGTAGAAACTGTTAGTTAGATCCAAGCAAAAGCTTGGGGATGGGTTCAGCACTGGAGAAAAGAGAAGATAGCCATTCCACTTGAAGTAGGGTCATTCCAGCAAATCTATCCAAAAATAAGATCATTATGGCAATATTTATTATTTTTCACAGTAATAACTGGGTGATTAGTCTGCAGGCCTATGCTAGGAAGGCCACATTTGCTGACATAATAGATAAAATCCCAGCATTTTAGAAGTTTAGGACTTACTCAGAGCATAGTCCAGGGCAGTACGCCTTGGGCAGCTTTCTGCTCAGGTTCATTCCTCTTGCAGCTCCACCAACATCGACTCCCACAGCCTCAAATTACGAGTTCACACATGAAAGGAGTTTACAGTTCTGACATGGAACATCAATCCTACCCACACTCTGCTCTCTTCAGAGCTCAGCCACATGGCCATCCATACCTTGTGCAGGTGAATCTGGGAAATGTGGTCTGTCTGTTCTCCCAAAAGAAAAAACCTCAACCGCTTATTCAAATAACACACACTTCTATTGTGTGTACAGATCTCTGAGTCAGGTACTGTGGAGAGTATCTCTCAATAAGCAAGACATACCTTCTGCCTTCAAATTCTTAGACAGAACTATACGTAAATAAATGCTAATGCAAGGCCAGATGTATTGGGTTCTATAATAGAGGGATAAAGAACCTCTTACAAAGGAAAAACTTCTGAGAAAAGGCGAGATTTGAGCAGAGTTTGAAGCATAAATAGGGGCTCACCACCACGTAGAGGTGGAGGGTACGGCATGAAAAGTGACATGCGAACAGGCTGTATCAAATGGCTAGAGATGACAGTCTACGATAGGTACAGAAATAAAGATGTCTGAAAGATATTTGGGGACCACAACATAACAGACCTTAAACACTCTGTTTATAGCTCAGGAGCCATTGCAAAATCTGCAGCATATGCTTAGGAAAGAAAGCAGTGTTCAGCACACATTAGAATGGAAAGAAATTAGGGATGGGAGTGGCGGGGAGCTATTTGAACTAAGGCAGTGGGAATGGAAATGAGAGAACAGTTAATGCAAAACATTTGAAAAAGTAGATTTGAAAAGACTTTGAGATTGTTTGTGTTGGTGAGTAAATCCAGAGATTTTTGCATTTCACCGACAGAGTGTTCTTGGTGGTTAATCCTTGGGAATTATTTGATGAGTTCAAAGAGCACGTATAGTTGATCTCATTAGCTAAGGGAGTGTTAAAATCTGCCAAGGCAAGAACTTTGAGCAATGACATCCCTGGGGCCTTGAACTTGAGAGAAGTGCAACAGAGATATCTAACTTCTATTGTAGCCACAAATTACCATATTTTGAAAAACAATTTCTGAACAAGAAATAATACAGAATAGGTCACCTCCCATCCTTTGAGTCCTAAGTAGGCAAGTGTATGCCTTTTATCTCTAAGTAACTTCCCGTGACCAAAATCCTCACTCCACATTCTCTTCTAGACTTACTGTCAGGATATAGATAGTTTTGAAATTATGCAGAAAGGTAAATAACTTTAGAGAGTTTGAAGTCTTCATCAGTCCTTTTAATTCTGTTATACTTCAGTGAAGAAGAGGGTAATACCAGAGCGCTTCTCAAGTGGCACATGAAGTCTCCTCTGTACGTTAAAGAATATTCCTTACTTAAAATGCTCTCTGGGAGTGAGGGCTTTGAGGGCCACTTCTCCCCATCTTTACAATGCAAGGGAAGTACTTAAATGTTTAAGGAGTAAAGTAGCCTCTTCAACTCCCATTAGACCTGCTAGCAACAATTTACCAGATGTAAAACATCAAGAAGTGTTAATGGAGAATATTTGAAGCCTGGTCTCCAGGTGCTCTGCCCTAAGAAAATTTTTCTATTAGCTACTGAAAATCTTAACCCCTCCAAGAAGACAGTCTAACCCTTGTTAAAGTCAAAACAGAAGATCCTTATCAGTTCCTGCAGAGAAGAGGTAACAAAGTTTAGATGACAACCATGGTGTTATAATTAATATGTAGGGACTTCCCTGGTGGCGCAGTGGTTGAGAATCCACCTGCCAGTGCAGGGGACACGGGTTCGAGCCCTGGTTCAAGAAGATCCCACATGCTGCGGAGCAACTGTGCCCGTGCGCCACAACTACTGAACCTGCGTACCTAGAGCCTGTGCTCCACAACAAGAGAAACCACTGCAACGAGAAGCCCGCACACTGCAAGGAAGAGTAACCCCCACTGACCACAATTGGAGAAAGCCCGTGCACAGCAACAAATACCCAATGCAGCCAAAAATTAAAAAAAAAAGAAAAAAAACCTGTACTTAAAAAAATAATAATAATTAATATGTAACTTTTAGATCGAAAATTTACTTTATTCCAACTTTCAGAGAAATAATCTTACTTCCATTAAGCAAATTATATGCTATGTTGAAAATAAGTTGAGGCTGCCAATTGGGAATACAATAGACTAGCAGAATTCAAATGAAAATGTATTGTTATAAAAAATTTCATCTCATAATACAGTTTTCAAATGGGTTTAGTTACAGTAATTGATAGCATTTATGTGTTCTTAAAATGCTTTGATCTAATGTGTAGCTTTCCTTTTAATAATGGATAAATTTTCAAAATATTGAAGAGAGAGGAACAGGACATCCTAAAAGTGACTGAGATAACATTTGTTCATTCCTGTTCATTGACGGTATCCTTTTGATAAAGTGAGTGGAAAAGGACTGATTAGTTATCAGAAAATATGGGTTTAGCTTAGGTTACTCTCTTGTTGACCACAAAATTTGTTTGAGTTCTTAGTTTTTATCCATGATAACCACTCTATCCACTGCATAGATTTACTCTGAGGACCAAATTATAATATTTCAGCATACATAGAGAGAAGTATGAAATACTCTTGAGGTCTCTCCAGTATTTTTATGCTATGACCTAGCTCTACTGACTTAATCCCCATGTCCTATGTTGTGTCTTTTTGATCACTCAAAAGCTCTGTAAAGGAGTCTTGGTACCCAGGCTACCAGTCTCAATTTTCACCACCTGGGAGAATGATACAGATTTTGCATTTTAGTAAAGTAAAATACTGGGACAGTGATAAGGATAAAGAAAGAAAAAAATTGTATTCTATAATTGGTTGCTGCCATAGGGTTATTTTTTCCCACATTGCAATTCTTATTATGTCATACCAGTCTACTTAAAACCATCCATTGATATTTTATAAATCTCTTGGCATTTATTTTGGTATTTCTTCAAAGTTATCTTATGAATCTGTGATTTGAGGATTAGGCTGAAAATGTGTAATGATTAGGTACTCTTCTTAAGGTTTGCTTGCTGAATTCAAATAAAACCACAATTCTGTTTTTTTTTTTTTTCTGATAAAATTTAAAGTCTAACTCCCACCAACTTTTAAATAATATGCAATTGAAGGAAAAAATTGTTTTGTTTGTTGATTTTTTTGGGGGGGGAGGTATCCCTCAAAACCATTTCTCCCACCTTGTAGGATTGTACTACAAAAGGACTAACTGTTTAGGACACATAACTTATTATTTAAACAAAGCAACAAAAATTTAAAAAAAGGAAAGTTAGGAGTGAAAACAACTCTGGGGCTAAGTTTGTGTATGTAATAACTGGGTAAATCCTTTGGTGAAGTACATTGGGTAGTTACAGGGATCTGATATGTAAAATAGAGTGAATTTCATATGGGCATGATTTGAACAGCGAAAATATTTATGATTAAATAAAACATTTCCCAGTTAGGGGTTATGAGCATATGTTAAAGTAATAATAAATTTTGTCAAGTGTCTTGAAAGTCCTAAACGATTTGGTGGATAAGCAGTCAAAATATTAGGATGAATGAGTATGTGTGAGAGTGTGTTTGGTTTGTTTGGTTTGTTTTCCTATCCTTTTATAACTCCTTTAAGAGGTAAGATGTATCTTCTGGTTCTTTTACAAGGGTAGGATTTTCATTCACCTCTACTTTTTTTTTCCAAAGAGAGAAAACTTAAGTTTCCAGATGTGTACAGAAAAGATGAAACATTTTAGCTACTATTTTATAATTTTTTCCTTGCTTGTCAAAAGCAATAATATTACCATCATTCAATGTGTATGATAATGTTGACAATTCAAAAGCTTTTGAGAACAAGCTTATTATTCATGGGAAATTTACAAATGACTGTTGATTCCCCTAGATTTCTAAAACAAAGCAAAATTAATTTTAGGTCCTACAGATCTAAGGTAACTGTCTGCAGCTTAATAAGCATCAGGAAGAAGATGAACTGAAAGGCAGGAAATACAATCTAGCAGTGAAATTTGTTCAGTTATGGAGGAAAGTTCCAACGGAAATGGTGGAAGTACCGGCTTACCAGCACTTTGGATAAGTGAAATCCAGCTGGACAGAGGGCTAAATTGCATTCAGTAAGAATTTAATATTGCTCTAAAAACGAATGCCTCCCATTTCGCTTATATTTATTTAATGAGTAGGTTTCTGAGCTGAAACTTTGACATTTTACTGTCAGTTTTAAGTAAGTTGGGCAAATCAAGGTATGGAAATTGGACATATACAGTAAATGAAATTTTTTTCTCCATGGTAGGATTTGGTTGCTTATGAATATATAGCAGGTTCTGTAATACCCAGAGGTCCTTAGTTCCAGTAACACTGAGGATGTAGTAGATGTTTAGCAAACACATGTAATTACTTAAATTGAATTGTAAATATGTATATAGTACAATCTTAAATTATGTTAGGAGAAGAACATGTTTGGTTTAGTGAAACAGATTTAGTCACAGTACAAAGCCTTAGAACTGGTGACTTAAAATGTATCTTTAAATTGGTAGAAATGCAGAAGAACATGCAGGTTAGAAATGATGGGATGGTAACTTAGATTTGATTATAGCAAGATTGAGCTAAGCAGCTGTTGAGATTGGATAATGATATGTGAGTTTCTCATCAGGCCTGTAACATGTTTCCACTAATATAGATTAAGAATGTCTGGATGAACTAAAATTTATCCCTGTGGCTTTTGCATGACATAATTAAGCCTTGCTAATGCAAGGTACTTTTATTAAGTAAAAAATGATGTTTAAAAAGTTATGGAAATGGCTACAAGATCAATTGAACTAAGGACAAACGTTGGCACTCATAACAGTAATGCAAAAAAAAAATTTGTCTATTTTTGTTATATAGAGTTTTCAGAACACAGAGTCTTGTTTATGTGACAGGCACATGAAGGATGGTTTCAATTATGCTGACCCTCTTGCTGGAGCTTGTGCACCAGGTGTCCAGACCACAAAATGGAAAATGCAATCTTTGTCTGCTTTACTTAAATACAGTACTGAGATCAGGCTGTCTTTTAAGTGCCTGATTGCTATTTAATTACAGAGAATTTCTTTTTAAACAGAACAACCCAACAACAACAAAAAGACAATAGAGCACTCGTTTCAGAGTCCCCTGCTCCTTCCTTTCACATAGGAAGAATGTGATATATCTAATAACCTTACACTGCTGGGTTTATTAAGTGGTAGTCATTATCTGTTTTATAAAAGCTATCTTTAAAATATCTAACGGGAATATTTGTGTTGACTAATAAAAGCCAACTAAAACTATGAATGCAAAGTAATCATGTTCATTCTTACAGCGTTTTTATGTAAGGATTTTAAAGTAACCGTGATGTGGTAAGAAAAACTGTTAATCTAGAGTGAAAACATGGGAATTCAAATTCCAGCTCTGAAGATGTGGCATGCTATCTCTAAGCAAGTTTGTTAACTTCTCTGAGCCTAGATTGATCATCAGTAAAATGAGGCTAATAATTCCTACCCTAGTGGGCTGTTGAGAGAATTAAATGAGGTGATTTATATGAACCGCCATCTTAAGAATATACTGATTGAATCTGAGTTTGAGAAATAATTCACAAAAAATCTCTCAAAGGAGGGAATATGAAATAGATTAAATGATATTTTTGAGAAAATACTACACTTGAAACTATCTTTTATTTATGATTGTGAATTTACCTTTAATTACAGAATAATCACTTCCTTTTCTTTTTATCTCGTTTAAGTGAATTATTTAGCTATCTCTTCTCTAATATTTTGAGAGAAGGTGAATATTTTTTAATATTTATATCATACTTCTAAAAGTATTTCTCATTTTTTTTCTTAAGTCCTTTTTTGAAGATTTAAAAAAGCTTTTTTTATCTTTCATTGTCATATTTCACATCTAGTATTTCTGCCTTTATTTTATTAATTGCTTTTGAATAACCTGACTCATGGGCCCGTTTCCTTGCCCTTAATTTTTGTAAATAAGGACTGGCTTAGATATGTAGGTGATTAACAGGGCCCAGATATTTATATTACTAGGTGTATTATTTAAGAGAAGGCAGAAATATGAACCTGCCAATTAGCAGACCATCAGGACCCTTTTATCTCTTCTTCACCGTCTAGCCCTTCTAGCACCTCCATGGAAAATAGATGCTTAAGATGTGGCTGAAAACAAGTGTGAGAACTGAATGGTTGCATAAATTTGATCAGTGAAACTTTCTTAACCATTATAACTTTTACCATTTTATTTCCTGTCAGAGGTTACAGTAATGTAGATATAGCACCAATATTTGTTTTCCACCATTCCACATTTATTTAGCACATTCCATGAGCAGGATAAGTAGGATAAGTTAGGTAAAGTGATAAAAAGGAAAGAAAGACCCATATCTTACAAGTATGTTATTTTATAGTATGACAATAAATATAAAAATAGAAAGCAAGATATGAACAAATGGCAAACATACCGCAAGCTATTATCAGAAAAGGACTACTATTCTTTTCAGTAAGTTTTGTACTTAACCAATTAAGATTAAACATTCATTTTGAAGTAAATTGTTTTACCTTTTAAAAATACATTAGTGCTGAATAGTGAATTAAGATAAGCTCAATGTCACTAAAAAAGAGACTTCTTTTACAAGTGCTGTACTTAAAGTGCAGTGTTATTTAATAAATTATCATCCTTAATGAAAGACCTATTGTTCTATTAACCAATTGTCCTTACTTATTGTATAAATTAAGTTGGTAGGTATTAAAGAACTGAAATAATCAAAATGTAGTTGAGTTCATCAAAGAATTATTGGAGGAAGAATTTTCATTATAGTTTTTAAACACATTTTATGAGTAGCTCTCTTTACCCTAGGTCTTTACACTGGGTGCTTTCATACTTAATTATCATTGTTATTATTCCAATTTGGAGATTGGGAAACTGAGGCTGAGAAAGATAAAGTCAGTTTTCTCAAAGTTAGTTTTCCAAGCCTAATGATCTTTGTAACTACACCCCAAGGGGGTGAGAGTTCTAAGAAAAACTAAATCCTATCCTTTTTCAATCTGAAATCTACCAGAAATTTTTATTATCTTAAGAGTTTTTCTCTGACACTGAAGAACTTATAATTACTGATATTCTTTCACTAGACTTATTCTCGAGGAATATTGCTTAGAAATAAAGCTAAATTAATATTTCCAGAAGAATAAATAAATAACTTATAAGTACATAAGTTCACTACATTTATATAGTATGGATATATCATAATATATTAAAACATTCCCATATTGTTAGATGTTTATATTGTTTCCATTACTTCATTATTTCTAACAACCCTGTAAGAAATACCACTGTTTTTGCCTTGTTTTGCAGAAGTGGAATTGCTAGTTAAAAGCTGAATTTTAAAATCACCCTTCAACAATTTTCTTGACAGTTTATACTTCTACCAACAAAGTCTTTAAGTCTCACTATTAAGAGAAAATGCAAGACATAGATCAATACATAGAATTAATCATATGTATGTTAAAAACCACATATGTAATTTTGTAACATAATAACTTGAATGATGTACACTAAACTCTTACCTCTAGAGAAAGGAATAAAACTGAAGAACAGGAGGAAGGGAAACTTTCTTATATCAAATATGTGTGTATTGTTTGAATCTTTTGCAATTAACATAAGTGTATACACTGTATGTATTTTAAAAATTAAAATAGAGACTCAAATGTAATTAATGTAGAGGTACAAAGTAAATTTCAGAGTTGTAATATGACGGCATTCAGATTCAAATATGTCTGGGTGTATTTTATGGTCGGAGACTCATATGTACTAGCATGTGAACTTATTTCTGTAGGTAAAGATGGTAAAATAATAAAACTATCTCAGTTTCCAGAACAAATCATTTCCATCTGTACCACTGGGTAAGTGTAGTTCTGACTCAACCACATGAATAACATTACATATGTTTTGAAAAAACATTATGTGCTGAAGACCTGAAGCAATTCACATGCTTTGCCTATGGTTAGCTTTGGCAATAAGAAACAAGACAGCTAACAGAATTTTAAGCCGTATCTAGAAATAGTGCCAATTGAATTTAAGCTGAACATGCAGTTTATTTCGGTTGCTTTCCTTCTGCCTAAACTCTGAAGTTCAAAGTTTAACTTGGAGTTGTTTTCTCAAGTTTAGCTGTAGCCAAAGTCCATGAAATGGCTTATGTCTGTCAATAGTTGACCTAATAGACTTGTCCTGTGTTGACATTTTGTTCTTTTCATGCTAGACAGTTTATATAATATAGGTGTATTATTTTCAGTGAGCTCTACCTTAAAATGAGATTAGAAAATAAATCATGGAGAGTTTTAACAATTATTTGGAATATTAGGGGGGTTTGTAGAGTTTTGGGAGAAATCATTTTTACAGTAATTAATTCATTATTCTTCTGTATTCATTCCTGAATAGCATCAATCATTTATTGAACACCAACCATGTCAGTAGGGTTATCAAGACAAGACCAGTAGAGTGAGGTTAGAAGCATGAAATTAATGAATTCCATAAAATATTAGAGTTGCTGTATGAGAACTTAGTACAAACAGGAGTAAAATAACCAAGAAGAATCCCTTCTACCAGGATGATCAAGGGATACTCATTTAAGTGTGGAAGGTCCAGCAGAATCTGGATGGATAGAGAGATTATTCATGGGTAGAGATGGGGCCATATTTCTGATATAATGCACTTTGAGAAGAGAAAAAAAAAAAAACATCAAACAACAGGTCTGATATATGCTACTGCTAGAGCATGTAGGTAGGGTTTGGTGAGAGATAAGAATGAAGACAAGGAGATAAAGGAGGGGTCAGATCTTGGAAATAATCAGAAGCCACACTGAATTCCATGGACTTTTTCCTTTGGGTAGTGAAGGCCTTTCAAAGTGTTGTAAGCAGGAGAGCAACTGGGCTGTACAGTTTTGAAAGAGACCTCTGGAGGCAGTGCAGTGGAGGAATAGGGGAAGCACAATAAGAGGAATGATTCATTCAGGTAATGCTGAGACATAAAGCCAGAGCACATTGAGGGTGGAGAAGGGTTGATGCAGGATTTGTTAAGGAAGTAGTATTGACAAGGGTGGGTCAGTGATAAAATCTGGAAGAAATGGAAAATGAAGTACCATGTGTTGATTCTCAGGCGAGTCATGAGCCAATGAGTGGATGGTGATGCTACCCACCACAGGAATAGGAGGGGAGGTTTGGGAGTGAAGATAAGGAGCTCAGTGTTTAGCCATGCTTTGTTTGAAGTGTATATGGGACAGCCAAGTGGAGATGCCAAGTGACCAGTTGAATATGTGGGTCTACAGGTCAGAATACAGAAGTGGATTAAAGATATAGATTTGTTGGTCATCAGCAGTTAATAAATGGAGTGTTAATATTACTCATGGTGTTGAGAGGATAAAGAATAAAATTAGCAATAGTGATGTGAAGAAACATCACATTTAAGTGGAGGAGCCAGTAAAAACTTTTGCCAAAATAATCCATAAGATATCACAATTAAGAGTTTATTAGGGACCTTTGTGAGGTCAGTTTCAATAATGTAGTGGAAGTGGAAACACCCACTCAGTAGCGCAGTAGAATTAAAAATAAACGGAAAAGTTCAAATGAACAAGTTCATATTCTTTTTTAAGAAGCTTAGATGTGAAAGGGAGGGGATGACATTAACTAGAGGGGTTCACAGGATAGAGAGATGTATTACTTGCCAAAATAAGAGATATATGAGCATTATTAATGATTTGTGGGAAAGGAGCTGGTAGAGCAAGAGGTTGAGAATATAGATATGGAATTACTCAAGAAGCACCTCAACACGATGCAGCAGAAATGGGAAGCTGGCTATTGTCCTTCCTATCAAGGAAACAGTGATGATAAAGAAGAAATTATAGTATTTGACAGAACATCTTGTTTACCATGACTTCTATAAAAAGTTTTGTTTTTTTTTTTGCGGTACGCGGGCCTCTCACTGTTGTGGCCTCTCCCGTTGCGGAGCACAGGCTCCGGACGCGCAGGCTCAGCGGCCGTGGCTCACGGGGCCAGCCGCTCCGTGGCATGTGGGACCTTCCCAGACCGGGGCACAAACCCCTGTCCCCTGAATCAGCAGGCGGACTCTCAACCACTGCACTTATAACTGGCTTATAACAAGTATTTTTAAAGCTACATAGTCAAATGGCCAAAATAGTAGTCTTTCCTCCCATTCTCCTTCTGCTCCACCACGCACAAGTATGTCTGTCTCTCCCTAGACCTGTTTTAAAAAAAAGCACTACAGTCTATCTCGTTAGTCAAGCCAAAAACCTGAGACATCCTCTATTCTCTAAATAGTTCGTTCTCCAGACATCTCCACTGCATCTGCTTCTGTCATTTCCACTACTGCATTCTAGTTGAAAGCATCTATATGTTACGCTTGCACTGTAGATAGTCTTCTAATTTTCTCCCTGCTTCTCTAGAGCCATCCCACCCCAACTCCTGCGTCTGTTCTCCACTTAGCAGCCAGAATAATGCCATTGAAAAGTTAATCAAGTCATGTTCTTCTCTGGCTTAAACTCTCTATAACTCATAGTGGGCATGGGTACATGATGGCTGCTGTCGTCATTATTAGGATTTTCCTTCCCCTTTCTCTTTTAGTGGCCCCTTTTCTTTCCTTTAACTGTCTAGCAAAGACATTATTAAAAGAAATTGGTCATCTTATTTCAAACATATAGTAACTGATAAGCTTGTGGCAAATAGAGTTAGCATCAATGTGGCTTGTTTCTGTCATAAACACTTGGCCCCTAGTTAATGCCTTGTTTGAATGAATGGGAGTGAAACATTGTTTCTATCACGTGCTTTATTGGACTCTCCAATTCCCAGTCATAAGTAAGGTAATACTTAGAAAAGATAATCTTTGACATTTTTTTCTAATCAGACGACAGATAATATCAATGCATGCACCATTTGTTTCAAGGATATAAATAAGAATTAAGTTTTTAAGTAAAGAAAGAAATAGAACAAAAGAAGGACACTCTGATATTTTGAAAAATTCAAGTCTCACAACCAAGATTTATATAATGGTAGTTATTAGGAATAAGAGCAGAACACAGGACAATAAGCTGTGAGGTTTTTCTTAGGAATGCACTAAATTTAATTCTAAAAGTGGAAGGCACTTCAGAAAAACCTGTAGAGATCTCATCTACTGGAAAAAGTTTACTCCAAGGAAGGTAGAAGCTAGTTGGCCAAAGTTAATGGTTACAAACCTTGGTGGTGCAATTGATTATGCTTCCTAAATGTCATAATTCTGGAAAGATAGTATCTTTATTTCTAAAATTTTTATTATTATTCATTATTATTAGTATTTAACATTTTAAAATTTTATATTGGAGTATAGTTGATTTTACAGTGTTGTGTTAGTTTCAGGTGAATCACAGCAAAGGGATTCAGTTATACATATATATAATCTATTCTTTTTCATATTCTTTTCCCATAGAGGTTATTACAGGATATTGAGTTCCCTGAGCTATACAGTAGGTCCTTGTTGATTATCAATTTTATATGCAGTAGTGTGTATATATTAATCCCAAATTAGGAGTTTGAAATTAAGATAGTATCTTTAAATGTTGGATGGAGTTGGTCACTAGAAGCAGAAGACACAGATTTCAAGTTCAGACAATTCTGTGAATATATATATATATTACACATGTATTCAATAATAATCTATATTATTATAGTATTTTATATATTAGCATTTTATTTTTGTGATATCTGCCATAAAATGCCCCTTAGATGCTAAGTAAATGAGAATAAAAAAACTCTTCTTAGCTTAGCTGTGAAGTTGTGGAAGACCTGGAACTAGTAATTAAGGGTATTAACCAACTTGGGTTCTATCAGTAATCAAGTATGTGACCATGGGCCATGCTTTTGTCACCTCTTCTTTAAAATGAAGGGAACAATTCTCCTCAGGCTTCCTCTGATGTGTCTATTCTACAATTTGATTTTTTTTTTTTTTTTTGCGAAGTGATTCACTAATTCAGTATATTGAATGTCATATTAAGGGAGTCTATGGGGAATCTGAAAGTTAACTGCTAAAACAGAAGCATTCTTAAGGGACCTGAGACGGTAGCCACATTCACAGACTGAGCTGTCTATCTCAAGGAAACCTAACCAATAATAATTTTATATTTAGTAAACATTCTGTATATGTCTGTGTTAATTGTGTTACTTTTAGGCAGAACAGTAATTTTAGATAGAACTTTGGCTCATGTTTAGTATGTTATTTTGGGCTCTTTGTTTATATTTCCAAAGTCGTCAAGATAATGCAACTAAACAGGAAAGTAATTACTTATATCTTATTGGTAGGAGGCATGAAAATGGAGTAAGAAAGGTGCTTTAGTAGTCTAGAAATTCAATCTTTTATGCTTAAACTATGTCATCCTATTTTGCAAATGCCTACTATAAGCAGAACACTGAACTCATTACTAAATATGAAACAGTAGTTAAGAAATTATTTGCAGAACGGATCTCAAGGTCTTTATTTTGTTCTTCCATGTGGAATCTATTTACCCATTTGCACATGTGGAACTTTTAACTCTACAGCATGCTTTTAAGCTTCACACTGAGTCTGAAAGTTGAGACAGATTCAGATCAGTAAGCAAATAAAAGATTCCCTTTAAAATAGTCAATGGAAAAAATGTATTCTTTTCAATTTTTAAAGGATCTCTCTTTGCACAAAATATCTATCTGCATGTCAAAGATATTCAGATGTTTAGCTATGTATTTTGTGGGACAAATGTATTTCAAGGGTTATAAAAAGAATATTCATTGGAAAGCAGGCTTGCCTCATAATAGAACTGTATTCTAAAATCTTGGTATCCTGGTTATATTTGCATTCTATATCATTTATATGGATGGAAATGTATATTCAATACTTTAATGAGTCAATATAAGTAGAATTAAGTTTCATGAAGGCAGGTCCTTTATCTATCTTGTTCATTATACAGTGCCCAGTTCAGTGCCTAGTATATATCAGACCCTTAATAAATGTTTTAAAATAACACCATGGAAAAAGATAACTAAAGCCTTGAGATTTAACATCTGGTCATTAGTACTGCCTCTAAGCTAAGATCTTACCCAAGCCATTTCTCCTTCACTGGGTCTCATTTTCCTCATCTTTTAAAAATAAAGATTTTTTTTTTTTTTTGCGGTACGCGGGCCTCCCACTGCCGGGGCCCCTCCCGCTGCGGAGCACAGGCTCCGGACACCCCTGCATTGGCAGGCGGACTGTCAACCACTGCGCCACCAGGGAAGCCCCAAGATTTTTTTTTTTTTTTGATTGATGAGTGGTCTCCTGGTTTTATGAAAGTACTTAACAATTATAGTATATATCTGAATACCTTGTAATCCCTACCTTAAATATTTTTCCGCAGATTATATAATTGCCAAACTTATCAATTAGCTCATGGATGTAAAAATTTCATGATATAGATTTTGTCCTATCACACTAAAACACCACAATGCAATTTTACCCCACAGAAAGTTTGCATTGAAAAATAAGAACAGAGTGGTGCAGTCTCTTGACTTTAAGTGAAATATAGACTCAGAGTCAGAATGAATTATTTCTCCAGGCAGGCTGGAGCAGTGCACTAAGGTGCATGAAAGGTGGTGTGTGAATAAATAAAAGGGCATGATACTTCCTGAGTTTAGACAATATTCATATTAAATGAAAATCCCAAGTCTGGCTGCATCCTTGTGGAAATTTAGAACAGGTATACTCAAATATCATATGGAATTAATGTATTATAAAATGATGTATAGAGTATGTGTTACTGATCCTCCCCAATCGCTCTCATTTTCAGATCTTTAGGAATTTTACTGGGATAATTGTCCAAATGAAATTCGAAGTACCTATCCAAATGGTAAGTAGAACTATTTATTATATCACCATATTTTTTCATCTGTAATTAATATAATTTTCTGAGTATTGAAATGAGAAATATGAAATATATTCTTCACTCATATTTTAAGTTTATTTTTTTAAAAGGAGAATTGTGACAGAACTTGTTTTTCTTTTTAAATTATCATACTGGAATGCAAATATATGGCATGTAAACTTGGGAACTATTTATAACTCTCCTCTAAAATCTGGAATAAAGTAGTGTCTGGAAATTAATAGATCTGCTACAAGCAAATACAGATAGGTAGGATTGAATATAAAAATATACATATAAAATTCTCTTTCCAGATAATTATGTTTATGTTCTTATATTAAAATTATAAAATATAATTGATGGGCTTAAATAGATGCATAAATTCTGTACCTCATACATTTTGACATCTGAGTGAACTGGTCTAAACTTACTCTGGAATCATCTTCATTAAGAGTTTATTTCCTCAAGTTTTGAGATTGGAGAAATGAAGTCATTATTCTTCTTGTTTATAAGCACTTGGCAGGAACTAAGGACTGTCATTCTTGAAACTTGCTTCTAAAGTTTGTGGTCATCATGGTGTCAGCCAGATGGGCTCTTAGTCCTTTCACACTATTGAATATAAGGGAGATGTCCAAAATGCAGATAATTTTACCTCTGACCTCATGACACAAGGAAAGTGCTTTAAAATTGCATTTATTATATTTTCTCATTACCCATATTATATTTACAATGGACAGATATTAAATGAAGATAAATTTAAATAAGAACAAAACAACCATATTCGTACCACCTAAGTATAACCAGTTAACCCTTCGTATAAACCGTGAATGTTTTCAGTATGTGAACACATCTTTTTGCAGGAATTTGAAAAGTGAGAGGGATAACAATGTAAAATTTAGGTTAACCCCATTTGCCCCCAAATGACTCTGCAACCTGGTTTTGAATCACTTGTGCTCTCTTTGCATGACTTTGGGCAAATTCTTACTCTCTCTGGGCCTTCCTTTCCTTATAGGAAAAAATGGAGCTAATAATCCATACCTAGTTGATAAGTTTGTCTTGAGGATTAAGTAAGTTAATACAGATAAAGTGCTTAGAACAGTGCCCAGATGTTGCAAAATTATCCATAATATTTTAATTGTTTTCTTCTGCAAAGTCAGGTAGATAATATAAATTTGTACATTTTTTTTCTGTATCCTGATACTTCATTTAGCTCTTTATTAGTTGTGATTATTTTTCAGTTGGTTCTTTGTGGTTTCAGCTGAAAATCATATTATCTGAAAATAGAAATGATTTAGACCGTTTATCTTTTCCTTTTTAATGTCTCATACACTTTTAAATTTCAAGTTCACCACCTGTTGTCTTGACTACAGCTTTTAGTTCAATGTTAAATAATGGTGAGTAACTTCTTCCTAGTTTTATTGGGAATGACTCTCATGATGGTATTAAAGTATGATGTTGACAAAGTTTTATTCCTTTTCATGTTAAGAAGTTATCTTATTCTTAATGAACTAAATTAGATCATCAGAAATTTCTGTTGATGCTCTATAAATCTTGAGATATACAAATATTTTTTGAATCTGTTGAGAGGGTGATTTGGTTTTCCTTTCTTCATCAGGTGACTTGCTAATTTTATGTTATCCTTGAATAGCTGGAAGCTTATTCTTTTCTTACATACTTTAGTTAAATATTTTTTTAATTGAAGAGGGAATTTGAAAGAATGCTGAAAAGTGAGAATGGTCTATAGTATTTTTTTATTGCTTTTCTTCTTTTTGGTGCTGTTAAGGAAGTTACATTTACATTAGAATCTTTACAATATTCTCTGTGGATATATTTTCTTTATTCTAATTTGTTAATTCTGCTGCATACCTAATCTATTTCTCACTCCATTTTTTAAATTCTGAGATTTATTTCTATCAAAATTTTTCTAAGTGTATCCTGGATTGTTTATAATAAGGTTTTAATATAATCAACTTTTTTAAATGTTTGGAGAATGTTTTAAAACAATATGTAATCCATGTCATATACTAAGTCAAATAGAGTTCTGTCAATTTAACACAAGTAATCCTATTTCTCAAATTTCAATATTCTGGTCAGAGATGGGGCTAGTTTGTGCAAATTCTACTGGACAGAGATGGGGCTAGTTTGTGCAAATTCTTAGAAAGCCCAAGTGATTCATTGGATTTACACTCTATGCACAAAGCTACCAAACATAAGCTGGTGATTATATGAGTCACACTTATTTAGGAAGGTGAGTCTTTTGGGAATGGGAAAGATTAACTACAATGGGGGTAACACTAGGGCCAGAGATAAGAATTAAAGATCTATTTAGATCCAGCATTAGGATCTTTTAGGAATCTGACTTTTAGAAATACTCTCTTATCGAAAAAGGAAATGTTTAATATCCTTGTTCTTTCCCAAGGCTATTCCCTCTATATTCCACTTTTCCTTCATCCAGAAAATTTACTCTATCAGATTTTCTTCTCAGTACTTTTTGACCCTCTATGACAATAACCTGTTAAATGTCTAGTATAATGGCTTTGTCTGGTGAGTTCTCTTATTGCCCTTCCCTTTTTAACATTTTTACTATAGCTTGTAAAAGCCAAGATAAATTTCTGCCAGAATTTGATATTCAGTGTTTATCCAGCCATCCATCAAACATTTAGTGAAAATCAGCTATGCATTAGGAACTATGCTAAGAAGTAGAAAATGCTGTCTTCCAGACAGCTAGAATGTTTAACCCCTACACTCAAGAGATCTTAGTCTTCTGCTTGAACTCGCCAAGGTTCAGTATCTCCAATTGGCATAGTATATTTTTAATTTGATAACCCAAAGATACCCAAAACTTCAATAAGCTCTGCCTTTCTAAACTGCACCTCCTACCGTTCATGTCCTTGTTGATTATAACCTACTAGGCTCTTAATATATAATCTTTATTGAATTATTATTTTATGCTAAAGTCTTTGTCCTATCCCTAACTGACTTTCATCAAAATCCTATTGATCACATCTTTACATTTGTCCCAAACTTCTCTTTATCTTTGTATCTATTACTTTAGTTTTAGAACCACAAAATCTGCTCCTTGATTTTTTTTACAACCTCCTAACTATTTCTGTATTCCTCCTTCTCTTGTCCACCAACCACAGTGCCATCAAGGTTCTTCCTGAAATTTGTATGGAATTAATGAGATAGTCACCCGTTCAAAAATTTTTATGACTTTGCATCGCTTAGAGGAAAAAGCCCAAACTCCTCAGCTTGCCATTTGCTTTTCTTCACAACTTGGTACCCAGTTCATTTCTTCTCAATTTATTTGCCATCCCCTCTCCCCACTCCAATGAATTTAATCACATTTGATTACTGTGTATTGTGGTTTCTTCATATTTAGACTATTTTCTGACACGTAGAGGGTATTCAAATGGTGTTTGCTGATCATTATTTTGAGAAGACTCAGGTTTATAATAAGCAGGAGCTTGTGATCTCCTGGGTGGGTCAGACTGAAGAGATATTGTTTAATTAGGTAACTTATGGGGGCCTTTGAAGTTTCATATTCGGGGAATACCATAGGAATGGGAACCATATATGTGATTTAGAAATGATCTAGTCTGGGTTGTGTTTTCTAGATGTTAAATTGAGGCTTGAAGTATCAGAGGTTTATTCAGTATTATAGCTACAGCTGTTTAATACTCTGAGATTGACTACTTCCAAATCTGTGGAAACTGAAGTAAACCATAGTTTGAATCCTGAGTAAGAGTTTAAGAGACATGATGAATTGTAACTATTATATGATGCAAGTAGATTATCCTGATTTGATTCAAAATAGTTGTATACATAGACCACCAAATAATTCACCTCCAAGTCTATATTATTATGATTTTTCCTGATATTCATATTGAAGTATTTATGATTATATAATTGTCAGTGTCCTTTGTTTTGAAGAATGTAATTGGATATTTGATTCTTAAACTCAAAGAGTAAGGCTGAGCTGGCTAGAAATAGGAAAGTCATGAGGATATCATGGAAAATTTGAGATGGAGAGATTGACATCAGGACTGAATGAATTTAGCAGTTATTTCACACAACTTGAATCAAGTAGTTGTTTTTGTTCTGCTTGTCTTCATCATATGAAAAACAGCCAAGTTAGGTTTTTCTTATGATATTTTTGTTTAGTTGAAAATTTTGAACCCAATGTTAAGTCTCTGTAATTATCCTTGATAAATTTTAACTGCTTGGTCTTAGTTACTTCTTTCCAAGTGTCAAGGTTTGTTAACTCTTAATAGTGTCATATGTAGTATATTTCACACACATTGTCAATGACACAGTCTTTGAGCACTTGCTAGATTGTTTTGACTATTTCAGTAATGAAGGAAACTAAATTGATTGTACTATGGTTGCACTGATTTATCAACCACTGTTGAAGAAAACACTATTCTCAACTGACTTAGTTACTATCAAGACATTCTTTTCCTATATCTTGGGAAGAAAATCTTCAGCTTTCTACTTCTGTCAGCAGGGGAGAGAATGAATTTTTCTTTGTAGCTTTGTTTTTATTTTACACATTTCTCTTGACTTTATAGTTTTATGAGACTTATAAGCCCTAGGAATTTATATTTAGTTTTATATTTAAACTTTGAAAAAAATTGAGGTCCGAACTAAAGGTCTGCAAAGACTTTTTTCTTCTAAGAAGGGGCTCTAGTGATCAAGGTTGACAAATATGATGTGACAGCTAATAGCTTAAAATGGTTCTAGCTTTCCAAATTTAGACTGAGTTCCGACTGTGGAAGGGTGGGCTTCTGTATATGAAAGCATACTTTTGGAGGAGCTTCAAGATGACGGAAGAGTAAGACTCGGAGATCACCTTCCTCCCCACAAATACATCAGAAATACATCTACACGTGGAACAGCTCCTACAGAACACCTACTGAACGCTGGCAGAAGACCTCAGACCTCCCAAAAGACAAGAAACTCCCCACGTACCTGGGTAGGGCAAAAGAAAAAAAAAAAGAAACAAAGACAAAAGAATAGGGATGGGACCTGCACCAGTGGGAGGGAGCTGTGAAGGAGGAAAGGTTTCCACACACTAGGAAGCCCCTTCGTGGGCGGAGACTGTGGGTGGCGGTGGGAAGCTTCGGAGCCGCCGCGGAGAGCACAGCAACAGGGGTGCGGAGGGCAAAGCAGAGAGATTCCCACACAGAGGATCTGTGCCAACCAGCACTCACCAGCCCGAGAGGCTTGTCTGCTCACCCGCCGGGGCGGGCGGGGGCTGGGAGCTGAGGCTTGGGCTTCGGTCAGAGCGCAGGGAGAGGACTGGGGTTGGGAGCCTGAACACAGCCTGCAGGGGGTTAGTGCACCACGGCTAGCCGGGAGGGAGTCCGGGAAAAAGTCTAGACCTGCCTAAGAGGCAAGAGACCATTATTTCAGGTGCACCAGGAGAGGGGATTCAGAGCACCACCTAAAGGAGCTCCAAAGACAGGCAGGCGTGAGCCACGGCTATCAGCGCGGACCCCAGAGATGGGCATGAGACGCTAAGGCTGCTGCTGCTGCCACCAAAAAGCCTGTGTGCAATCACAGGTCACTCTCCACACCTCCCCTCCCGGGAGCCTGTGCATCCCGCCACTGCCAGGGTCCCGTGATCCAGGGACAACTTCCCCGGGAGAACACACGGCGCACCTCAGGCTGGTGCAATGTCACGCCAGCCTCTGCCAACGCAGGCTCGCCCCGCATCCGTACCTCTCCCTCCCCTGGCCTGAGAGAGAGCCAGAGCCCCCGAATCAGCTGCTCCTTTTAACCCCGTCCTGTCTAAGCGAAGAACAGACTCCCTCAGGCGACCTACACTCAGAGGTGGGGCCAAATCCAAAGCTGAAACCCAGGAGCTGTGCAAACAAAGAAGAGAAAGGGAAATCTCTCCCAGCAGCTTCAGGAGCAGTGATTTAAATCTCAGCAATCAACTTGATGTACCCTGCATCTGTGGAATACCTGAATAGACAACGAATCATCCCAAATTGAGGAGGTGGACTTTGGGAGCAAAGATATATATATATTTTTTCCATTTTTCTCTTTTTGTGAGTATTTGTATGCTTCTGTGTGTGATTTTGTCTGTATAGCTTTGCTTTTATCATTTGTCCTAGGGTTCTGTCTGTCCGTTTCTTTTTTTTTTTTTTTTACATTTTAAAATTTCTTTCTTAATAATTATTTTTTATTTTAATTATTTTATTTTATTTTATTTTACTATATTTTATTTTATCTTCTTTCTTTCTTTCTTTGTGTTTTTTTCTCCCTTTTATTCTGAGCCGTGTGGATGAAAGGCTCTTGGTGCTCCGGCCAGGCATCAGGGCTGGGCCTCTGAGGTGGGAGAGCCAAGTTCAGGACACTGGTTCACAAGAGACCTCCCAGCTCCATGTAATATCAACTGGAGAAAATTTCCCAGAGATCTCCATCTCAACACCAAGACCCAACTCCACTCAACGACCAGCATGCTACAGTGCTGGAAACCCTAGGCCAAAGAACTAGCAAGACAGGAACACAACCACATCCATAGGCAGAGAGGCTGCCTAAAATCATAATAAGGCCACAGACATCCCAAAACACACCACCAGAAGTGGACCTGCCCACCAGAAAGACAAGATCCAGCCTCATCCACCAGAACACAGGCACTAGTCCCCTCCACCAGGAAGCCTATACAACCCACTGAACCAACCTTAGCCACTGGGGACAGACACCAAAAACAACGGGAACTTCAAACCTGAAGCCTGCGAAAAGGAGACCCCAAACACAGTAAGTTAAGCAGAATGAGAAGACAGAAAAACACACAACAGTTGAAGGAGCAAGGCCAAAACGCACCAGACCTAACAAATGAAGAGGAAATAGGCAGTCTACCTGAAAAAGAATTCAGAATAATGATAGTAAAAATGATCCAAAATCTTGGAAACAGAAGAGAGAAAATAAAAGAAACGTTTAACAAGGACCTAGAAGAACTAAAGAGCAAACAAACAATAATGAACAACACAATAAATGAAATTAAAAATTCTCTAGAAGGGATAAATAGCAGAATAACTGAGGCAGAAGAACAGATAAGTGACCTGGAAGATAAAATAGTGGAAATAACTACTGCAGAGAAGAATAAAGAAAAAAGAATGAAAATAATTTAGGACACTCAGAGACCTCTGGGACAACATTAAACACACCAACATTTGAACTATAGGGGTCCCAGAAGAAGAAGAGATAAAAAAAGGGACTGAGAAAATATTTGAAGAGATTATAGTTGAAAACTTCCCTAATATGGGAAAGGAAATAGTTAATCAAGTCCAGGAAGCACAGAGAGTCCCATATAGGAGAAATCCAAGGAGAAACATGCCCAGACACATGTTAATCAAACTACCAAAAATTAAATACAAAGAAAAAATGTTAAAAGCAGCAAGAGAAAGCAACAAATACCACACAAGGGAATCCCCATAAGGTTAACAACTGATCTTTCAGCAGAAACTCTGCAAGCCAGAAGGGAGTGGTAGGACATATTCAAAGTGATGAAGGAGAAAAACCTACAACCAGATTACTCTACCCAGCAAGGATCTCATTCAGATTTGATGGAGAAATTAAAAGTTTTACAGACAAGCAAAAGCTAAGAGAATTCAGCACCGCCAAACTAGCTTTACAACAAATGCTAAAGGAACTTCTCTAGGCAGGAACAACAAGAGAAGGAAAAGACCTACAATAACAAACCCAAAACAATTAAGATAATGGTAATAGGAACATACATATCGATAACTACCTTAAATGTAAATGGATTAAATGCTCCAACCAAAAGACAGAGACTGGCTGAATGGATACAAAAACAAGACCTGTATATATGCTGTCTACAAGAGACCCACTTCAACCTAGGGACACATACAGACTGAAAGTGAGGGGACAGAAAAAGATATTCCATGCAAGTAGAAACCAAAAGAAAGATGGAGTAGCAATTCTCATATCAGACAAAATAGACTTTAAAATAAAGTCTATTACAAGAGACAAAGAAGGACACTACATAATGATCAATCCAAGAAGAAGATATAACAATTGTAAATATTTATGCACCCAACATAGGAACACCTCAATACATAAGGCAAATATTAACAGCCATAAAAGGGGAAATCAACAGTAACACAATTATAGTAGGGGACTTTAACACCCCACTTTCACCAATAGACAGATCATCCAAAATGAAAATAAATAAGGAAACACAAGATTTAAATGATACATTAAACAAAATGGACTTAAGTCATATTTATAGGACATTCCACCCAAAAACAACAGAATACACCTTCTTCTCAAGTGCTCATGGAACTTTCTCCAAGATAGATCATATCTTGGGTCACAAATCAAGCCTTGGTAAATTTAAGAAAACTGAAATCGTATCTAGTATCTTTTCCGACCACAATGCCATAAGACTAGATATCAATCACAGGAAAAAAACTGTAAAAAAATACAAACACCTGGAGACTAAACAATACACTACTTAATAACCAAGAACTCAATGAAGAAATCAAAGAGAAAATCAAAAAATACCTAGAATCAAATGACAATAGAAAACACGATGACTCAAAACCTAGGGGATGCAGCAAAAGCAGTTCTAAGAGGGAAGTTTATAGCAACACAATCCTACCTTAAGAAACAAGAAACATCTCAAATAAACAACCTAACCTTACACCTAAAGCAATTAGAGAAAGAAGAACAAAAAAACCCCAATGTTAGCAGAAGGAAAGAAATCATAAAGATGAGTTCACAAATAAATGAAAAAGAAATGAAGGAAACAGTAGCAAAAATCAATAAAACTAAAAGCTGGTTCTTTGAGAAGATAAACAAAATTGATAAACCATTAGCCAGACTCATCAAGAAAGAAGGGAGAAGACTCAAATCAATAGAATTAGAAATGAAAAAGGAGAAGTAACAACTGACACTGCAGAAATACAAAGGATCATGAGAGATTACTGCAAGCAACTCTATGCCAATAAAACGGAAAACCTGGAAGAAATGGACAAATTCTTAGAAATGCACAACTTTCCGAGACTGAATCAGGAAGAAATAGAAAATATGAACAGACTAACCACAAGCACTGAAATTGAAACTGTGATTAAAAATCTTCCAACAAACAAAACCCCAGGACCAGATGACTTCACAGGCGAATTGTATCAAACATTTAGAGAACAGCTAACACTGATCCTTCTCAAACCCTTCCAAAATATAGCAGGGGAGGAAAACTCCCAAACTCATTCTACGAGGCCACCATCACCCTGATACCAAAACCAGGCAAAGATGTCACAAAAAAGAAAACTACAGGCCAGTATCACTGATGAACATAGAACCAAAAATCCTCACCAAAAAACTAGCAAACAGAAGCCAACAGCACATTAAAAGGATCATACACCATGATCAAGTGGGGTTTATCCCAGGAATGCAAGGATTCTTCAGTATACGCAAATCAATCAATGTGATACACCATATTAACAAATTGAAGGAGAAAAATGATATGATCATCTCAATTGATGCAGAGACAGCTTTCAACAAAATTCAACACCATTTATGATAAAAACCCTGCAGAAAGTAGACATAGAGGGAATTTTCCTCAATATAATAAAGGCCGTGTATGACAAACCCATAGCCAACATTGTCCTCAATGGTGAAAAACTGAAACTATTTCCACTAAGATCAGGAAGAACACAAGGTTGCCTACTCTCACCACTAGTATTCAACATAGTTTTGGACGTTTTAGCCACAGCAATCAGAGAAGTAAAAGGAATCCAAATCAGAAAAGAAGAAGTAAAGCTGTCACTGTTTGCAGATGACATGATACTATACATAGAGAATCCTAAGGATGGTACCAGAAAACTACTAGAGCTAGTCAATGAAACTGGTAAAGTAGCAGGATACAAAATTAATCAGAAATCTCTAGCATTCCTATACACTAATGATGAAAAATCTGAAAGTGAAATTAAGATAACACTCCCATTTACCATTGCAACAAAAAGAATAAAATATCTAGGAATAAAACTACCTAACGAGACAAAAGACCTGTATGTAGAAAATTATAAGACACTGATGAAAGAAATGAAAGATGATACAAATACAGGGAGAGGTATACCATGTTCTTGGATTGGAAGAATCAACATTGTGAAAATGACTCTACTACCCAAAGCACTCTACAGATTCAATGCAATCCCTATCAAACTACCACTGGCATTTTTCACAGAACTAGAACACAAAAATTCACAATTTGTATGGAAACACAAAGGACCCCGAATAGCCAAAGCAATCTTGAGAAAGAAAAACGGAGCTGGAGGAATTAGGCTTCCTGAATTCAGACGATACTACAAAGCTACAGTAATGAAGACAGTATGGTACTGACAGAAAAACAGAAAGATAGATCAATGGAACAGGATAGAAAGCCCAGAGATAAACCCACGCACATATGGTCACCTTATCTTTGATAACGGTGGCAAGAATATACAGTGGAGAAAAGACAGCCTCTTCAGTAAATGGTGCTGGGAAAACTGGACAGGTACATGTAAAAGTATGAAATTAGAACACTCCATAACACCATACACAAAAATAAATTTAAAATGGATTAAAAACCTAAATGTAAGGCCAGACACTATCAAACTCTTAGAGGAAAACATAGGCAGAGCACTCTATGACATAAATCACAGCAAGATCCTTTTTGACCCACCTCCTAGAGAAATGGAAATAAAAACAAAAATAAACAAATGGGACCTAATGAAACTTAAAAGCTTTTGCGCAGCAAAGGAAACCATAAACAAGACGAAAAGACAATCCTCAGAATGGGGGAAAATATTTGCAAATGAAGCAACTGACAAAGGATTAATCTCCAAAATTTACAAGCAGGTCATGCAGCTCAATATCCAAAAAGCAAACAACCCAATCCAAAAATGGGCAGAAGACCTAAATAGACATTTCTCCAAAGAAGATATACAGATTTCCAACAAACCCATGAAAGAATGCTCAACATCATTAATCATTAGAGAAATGCAAATCAAAACTATAATGAGAAATCATCTCACACCGGTCAGAATGGCCATCATCAAAAAATCTACAAACAGTAAATGCTGGAGAAGGTGTGGAGAAAAGGGAACCTTCTTGCACTCTTGGTGGGAATGTAAATTGATACAGCCACTATGGAGAACTGTATGGAGTTTCCTTAAAAATCTAAAAATAGACCTACCATACGACCCAGCGATTCCACTACTGGGCAAATACCTTGAGCAAACCATAATTCAAAAAGAGTCATGTACCACAATATTCATTGCAGCTCTATTTACAATAGGCAGGACATGGAAGCAACCAAAGTGTCCATCAACAGATGAATGGATAAAGAAAATGTGGCACATATATACAATGGAATATTACTCCGCCATAAAAGGAAACGAAATTGAGTTATTTGTAGTGAGGTGGATGGACCTAGAGTCTGTCATACAGAGTGAAGTAAGTCAGAAAGAGAAAAATAAATACTGTATGCTAACACATATATATG
>NW_021703767.1:27303424-27358825 GCF_005190385.1 Monodon monoceros | reverse complement strand
TGTGAGGTGGATGGACCTAGAGTCTGTCATACAGAGTGAAGTAAGTCAGAAAGAGAAAAATAAATACTGTATGCTAACACATATATATGGAATCTAAGAAAAAAAAAATGGTCATGAAGAACCTAGGGTCAAGACGGGAATAAAGACACAGACCTACTAGAGAATGGACTTGAGGATATGGGGAGGGGGAAGGGTAAGCTGTGACAAAGTAAGAGAGTAGCATGGACATATATACACTACCAAACATAAAATAGATAGCTGGTGGGAAGCAGCCGCATAGCACAGGGAGATCAGCTCGGTTCTTTGTGACCACCTAGTGGGGCTGGATAGGGAGAGTGGAGGGAGGGAGACCCAAGAGGGATAGATATGGGAACATATGTATATGTATAACTGATTCACTTTGTTATAAAGCAGAAACTAACACACCATTTTAAAGCAATTATACTCCAATAAAGTTGTTAAAAAATATAAAATAAAATAAAATCATAGTTTTATACATCTGATAGTTTTCTTGAGAGCATGTAACCTAATGCCATGTTATATAAATATGGTACTAGAAAAGTTCAGTGAAGTATCAAGTTCATGAAGCTAGTCAGTGATAGATGAACCATAACAATAGTGATAAATATATACAGATAAGCATGACAAAATCTTTCACAATAACTTCAGATTAATTATAAAAAGTGAACTGGGTCAAATCAGACTGAGTACAGAAGAATTAAAATAAATACCTCAGTATTAAAAATAAAACGAAATTTTGTTTGATGTAGGCTTTTTTTTTGATGTAGGCTTTTTTGAATTTTTAAATAAAATTCTGAAATAGCATCTAACAAGTACTTTTTTGTAAATGAGTTGTTAGTTATCATAACAGCAAATATTAACATTGATTTATTTTCATTGCAATATATTTTAAATATTATTTTGAAATACTGTTATTTTTATGTGATTCAGAGGAGAGTAAGCTATTTTTATTGAGAGTTTTTGAAAGACAAATTTTATAGTTTTATTTCAGAGTAAAAGTTATTTCAGATGATGAATATGATGATTTTGTCATGTAAGATGTTATAAAACATAAATGATTTTAGCTATAATAGAAATTTGTCATTCATCAGATTATAGTTGATTGTGGCTAACTCTAATGTGAAGATGTTTTTCTCATTTCTATGGTTTTCTCACAATACAATGCTTGTGTCTGTATTTAGACTTATTTTAGCCTCCCTTGTGTTTAGAATTACCTATTTGCTAGTCCCCTAAGAATGATATTATGCTACCAGAGAGGTATCATTCTTATCTGTCTTTCTCTCTATCTGGTACCATGTTGTTCAACTTTGGCTGCTCTTCAGAAACAACTGAGAATATTTTTAAAATATTCACGGATAGATAATAAAAGTCGATTGTGGTGATATTTTATGTGCATCTACCTATGTCAAAACTTATCTAATTGTATACTTTAAATATGTATGGTTTTTTAAAGTAAAATATAATCTTACTATATGACCACAAATCCCCCTACTTGGTGGGGGAGGAAGAATAATCAGGTCTAGTTGCAAAGATCCTGATTTAATTGGTTTTAGGTGGGGCTCAGGAGCTGGTGTTTATTAAATCTCCCCAGATGATTTTAATGTCACTCCAGCATTGAGAACCTCTGCCCTAGCACTCATCAGCTACTTTGTATATGGTAAATTCTCAAAAATGGCTGTTATCATTGGTGAATTGAATACATTTCTTCTCTGTATTCATTCATTCATTCATTTACAAGTAATGAAGCTTCACTCATTGAAAGGACTAGAGGTGTACAGATTATGCCAGAGGAACTCCAATAAAGGAAGTACATTTGTTACAGAGGATGGGTTCCAGGACCCACCAGGGATACCAAAATCTAAGGATGCTCAGGTCCCATATTCTACCCTTCATATCTGTGGTTCTGCATCCAAGGATTCAACCAGCCTCAGGATGATATAGTGCTGTAGAAATTTTTCAGTATGAAAAACCATGTATCAGTGGACCCATGCAGTTCAAATCCGTGTTGTTCAAGGGTCAACTGTACTCTCCAAATAGACTTAAGCAGAATGTAGCTATGCCACAGTACTTTAGGCATACATCTGAACTAAGACACATCATAAAACCCCATCTTCATGGTAAATTATGGTCCATTTTGAACAAAGACTGACAAAAATTGACAGATTGATCAGTTTAATGTATGGAATTTAAGGCACAGCTTTTATTGTGTTAAGGGTTAAAGGATCTATTTGTTGGGAAATTTCAATTTTATATGATATGTCACAGTTTATAAGACACTTTCATATTAATGGTATATGATCAATGACTAACATCTCTGTCTTTTTAACATAGACTTTAATGTTGACATCTCCAGCTTTTCTTTTTTATGTCAAATTCACTCCTTTAAACATCAGTTTATACATGAAAATTTCATACAGTTTTACTGTGGTTTTGCTTCAAGGCAACAGTTTTGATAGTGTCACCATTTTTGTCTGTGTGACAGTATTTTTGCAGTTAATTTACCATTTAATTTAATTTCCTGTTATGAAAATGAGTGGATAACAGAAAAAACTAAAGAGCTGATATTGGTGATTAGAAATGTAGGAATTAAAAATGGACTGTAATTGATTTGAAAATGCCATCACAGTTTGTGTCAAAAAGACAAAGTTATTTACTTTTAGTCCTTTGGGTATAACTTTTATAATTTTGACCTTTGGGAATTTATATATTTTGTGAGTCAGAATATTCTAGGTTATGCTGCAGTAATAAGCTATCCCATATTTTATTGGTCTATCTCAACAAGGGTTTACTTTTTACTTATACTATAGAGCAGAGAGTTTTGTTCGTGTTAAAGTTAGTTGAAGTCCAGGCTGATGGAGGGACCACCTTGACTGATAGAACAGAGAGAGGGACTCTGGTGAATGGCATGCTAACTCTGAAGCTTCCCATCTGCTCACATTTCATTGGCTGACACAAGTCATACAGGCATAGATAATTCAAAGGGATGAGAAAGTATATTCCTACTAAGTGCCCATGAAGGAGGAAAATTGGAGCATTTGTAACCAAGTTCTAGTGAGTATCACAATCATTTTCTACTGGATGAGATAATTTTAGGGATAACTTATTTATGATCCTGAATGACAGGAAATCTTTTCTTCTCAATATAAGCCTGTATTGCAAAGCAGGTAGAATATTATTGTTGCTCCTTCTCAGAGAACCTGAGAATCAGAAGGCCTGGACTGTGTCACTATACACCCACAGTTAGTGAAAAGGAAACGGGGGTTTATTTTATCTCTGCAGAATAATTGCTTCTCCACATAGTTCATTGATAGGAATCCTATACAGTGTTTTTCTACTTTACATTCTATGGTCTTTTTGCATAACTGCTACTCATTTTATAATCAAATAAACAGGCAATTTATGATAAGCATACATTTTAGGTTTAAAAGTGTAAATTTATAACTACTACTATCTCTTTGTTTTCCATATTTTCCTTTTGATAATTTTTAACATAAAAATTACTCCAGCCTTCTGCGCATCTTTAGAGTTTCACTAGAAAATTTTATTCTACTAAGTAATAAAACAAAACAAACCATTGTCACCAGGGTGTCACTGTAATATCACAGGTTATAATGTTATTGTTCCTTAGTAAGATTTAATTTTGCTTGAAATCCCAATGTTTCAACAAACAACATGAAGAAACAAGAACAACCTGCTAATGCAGTGGTCCCCAACCTTTTTGGCACCAGGGACCAGTTTCATGGAAGACAATTTTTCCATGGATGAGGGATGGTGGGGATGGTTCAGGTGGTAATGCGAGAGAAGGGGGGGATGTTTCAGGCAGTAATGCGAGTGATGGGGAGCGGCAGATGAAGCTTCGCTCAGCAGCCAGCCGCTCACCTCCTGCTGTGCGGCCGGGTTCCTGACAGGCCGCAGACCGCTACCGGTCCCCGGCCTGGGGGTTGGGGACCCCTGTGCTAATGGACAGTTTCTTAAGAAACAGGAAGGAAGTTTTTTCAATATGCAAATTTCAGCTGATGGAGGGTTATTTAATGTAATTATACTAAACTGGAATATTGGTATTTATTTATTTTTAATTTTATTTTTAAATAAATTTTAATAGAGATGAGTCAGAAGACCTAATGAGTCAAACACGATTTGTAATTATATATATATATTTGGCAAAGGCTATGAGCATGGAGTTAGAAATTTGGAGATTATATATAAAAGCCTTATGGAACCAAATATTGTGGGATAGGTTCATAATGTATCAGGTTTTTCAAGTTCACTTTCTACAGCTTTACAAAGAAGCTGTCAAAGGAGGGATGAATCAAGTTTTCCCTAACGTCACCACTCTAATTTCCATGAAACCAGCGTGGTTCAAAACTACAAACTGGGCTGCCAACCTTTTTCTTTCAAATGTTTAACATTTTGGGGAACACGTGGATTCCATTCTATTTTCTTTATTAAAGATCTCCATTTTATAAAGTGCTTTATTATGATGTTTTATTGCTGGAGATTCAATGGAAAAAAGGAGTGTTTCATCAACGTGAAGTAGTAATGAGACAATATTCATCGTTTGATGCACAAAACAGCCTATTGATACGTCATTCTGCTGCTAATACAGTAGAGTATTAGGGGTTAACCTCCCTGCCCCTTTAGAAATATTACAGCCATGATTTCTGAAATATAAAGTCCCAGCCATTTTGTGCTCAGAAATCTGACGGCATCATGAGACACCAGTGGAACTAAACCATTGAAGAATAGTTTAGCTCCATTTCCTCTTCCTTCTCCAAGTGCCTATGTTTCTCATATGTATATCCCTTTCTTGGACTTATCTCTGAAGTCTGTGGGAGATAACTTCCTCCCATTGCTAGCCAGCAGGGGGGCCCATGTTTCCTTGTTTTGGAGCAGCAGCGTATTTGTTCTACCCTGTTTACAGCCAGCGGGAGCCCTTCTTCTTCCGTATAGCTCGGCTTTTCATCAGCACAGAGGGAGATTCAAAATCAGAAATGATCTTAATTAAATGTTTTTTGTATAGAAACACCCATTCCACATCCGTGGTCTTTCGAACTCTTTGGAGGTGTCCCTCCCCACCTTCTGCCTTGGTGAAACTGTAGACAATAGACTTCATCACAAAAGACAAGGATAAATATTTATCAGGGCACAAAAGATGTTTAGAGAACCTACATTTATTTACATTCATTATTGTGAACATGTTTAATCATGTGACGTGCTATCAAAACTGGCTGAAATATTTTCCTCTATAAAATACTTTCAAATAAAATTTTCTTCTCCAAGAAAATTATAAAAATGAATTTAAACATCCAGAATAAATATTTAGAGAATATTTATTTTAGGGTTTGGGTTTCCAAGAATATCTTATGCTACAATAAGTTATTGTAATACCTGTCTTTTAGAGGAACTTATAAGTTTATTAGCTTTATAATATTAATATTTTCAGATATGAACCATTTTATACTTCTTAGTGGTCTATAAATTGTATGAGGAATAAGTGAAAATATAACCAGATTTTAGTTGGTTAATTAACCAGGCTTAATTAATAATGAATTTTTTCCTTATAGACAAAGTCCTTATTTTTCTGTTTTTAAAATCACAATTAAAGGTATCCAATTCAAATGTAAACTTTACAGTGCTTTTTTTTGGAATATGAATAGAGTAAAAGTTTATATTTGTTTAGTTGTAAAAAATTATTTTCCTCTATCATGTAAAGAGCATAATCATGATTAGGGAGATAGGATCTAATTAGTAGATTATTCACAAATTTTAATTGAATAGATTTTTTAAAAATTATATGAGGCATTTGAAATAATTGTTTAGGTAGCTACCAAAAGTAGAATTTAGCAATTAATCTTACTCATTAAAAAACACATTTTCAAGAAACAAAGAGAAACTAAAGTTTCTAGATGGAAAATTTTATAATAATTATTTGTTTTAAGAAGAATTTAATTATCTTACTAAAATGGAAATATCTACCACCATAGGAGAAATGTTATATTTAGGTGAAATATAATTTTTTATTTAGACGTAAATTATTTTAAATTATAAATACTCCTTATTATAATTTTCACTTCCATGTATTGTTATTTATTGATTCAATAGTCACAATTAAGCAGTAAAACACTATTTTGAAGTAGAATTTTTCAACAAATACATTGTATTTAACAATGAAATCATCTGTTGAAGAATTGTGAATATATTTGCATGATTTTTCTCATAGTTTTTGAACTTTTTTTTAAGGTTAAGTACTTGTTTCTTTTTATAAAAAAAGTAATAGAATAATAATTTGCTTAATCACTATAAACTTTTACACTTGGGTGGAACAATTTTGCAAAATTCAGATTCTTTTAGTGATGATCTAATTTTTAAAATAATGGTTTAGTGTTTACACAGTGACTATGATGAAAACTTCATTTACAGATATTTGGTCCTGTGGATTGGGGACTGTTTTTTGTTCAAAAGGCATTGTTATATGTGAATTAGACATGCTTATTTTATATTCTAATTTGATGCCTCTAAAGCCTACCTTTGTTTAATTCTCTGCTCTCTGAGGTTTTCTCAGGGGGAAAAGAAATAGAAAGTCACTCCTTTAAAAGATATGTTGTCTTACAAGAATAAAACACCTTTTGAAATGTTAGTGAGGCACTGGTATTTTAATGCCCTTCATGTTTTGTGATTATTTTTTTTTCCTATCTCAAAAGCAGTTGATTTTGAATTAAAATTAAATATATTTGAATCTACATTTTCTACTACTACAAAAGGAAAGAAATGATTATAATTACTGCATTTGGAGATTTTTTTAAAACGTAGCTTCTCGTTTAAAAGAACTTATTTCCAACCCTAAGAAGTTGGTTATTCTGTGTGCATTTATCAGATAGACCTCATATAATTTCTTGTATCTCTTAAGGAAGTTCCTATATAATAGACAAAGCATCCAAGAGCACAAACCTAATGAAAAATATGCTTTTGTCGAGATGGTTTCACTCCAGTAACCTCAGAAATGTTGGCAAGTAATTTGAGTTTCAGTGATAAGATTCTGCTTCTGCCAGTGATGGTTCTGGCCATTTGATAGGTTGAGTTTTTACAAGAACAACTTGCTGTTTATAGAAAGCTTAGGTCTTAGGGGATGCATCCCTTCCCCCAAGTTTAGATTTTGTGTGCGCATTAATAAAAAGGATGATTTCTGTTTTGGAAGATGAACAATATATTTTTAAAATAATTTTAAAATATATTTTTTAAAAAGGAAGACTATTTTAGCCTTCTAAATTGTGTCTTCTACATTCATGTGGTATTGCTGAATTACTAAAATTTGCTTTTGCATTTCCTGCTGGAAATTTAAATTTTCTTAATAAATCTTTTCTGCTCCAAGTAAAAGTAAGTAAAGGTCATTAAAATATGGTGTTTCAAAGATAAAATTTTTGAAAAGGTTCAGCTCTTAAGTTCTGCAATTACCTGTAAAACTTTCTATGAACTTACTTTTTGTTACTGACAATTTTGTGTAAACAATGAGTGGCTAAAATATATGTTTAGTCAAAAAAAGAAATTATTTGAACAGCAAAATGAGAATAGCCACAAATAAAGACTGGCCTATCAGGGTTCCATTGCCCAGCTAAGAATGAGCTGCCACTAAGTAGGGACATGAACACATCATTTAACCCTCTGAGGTCTCAGATTCACCATCTGAAAATAGAGGATTGGATAAAGAAAATCACAGTACCATTTTATAATTCCAGACGACAAGCTGCAACATCAAGTCTTTGACTTCTTCAGATATGATAGAGGACTTCAAAATGTTATTACTCACTAGATTTGGTATGAGCATATATATGAAACATTGATTCTTTTAACTTTTTGTTTTGAAAATAATCAAAAATAAATCATGAAGGGTAATTCACTATGTTAATATCATATTTTATAAAGCTTGATATTTTGAACTTAAGTAAATGAAATATGAAAGTCCTCATCTTATTAGTTCTGTCATATTAGTGTAAGTTTAAATTCTGTGACAATCCATGTCTAGATTAAGACAAACTTATTTTCAACCCTATTCTGAGTGTTTCAGATGAAGATAAGATCATAGCAAAATTCAACATATAGCACTCTTAAAAGGTTAAGTTTTGTTGCTCTTTTCAAGGATAAAATAAGTTCACTGTCAACTTAAAAACATTTCTTTTACTTAAAAGGATGGAATTTAATTTTGAATTATGAATAAAGAAATGTACTTATCTTTTTAAAAAAATTGTCATTCCTTTCCCAAAGATGTACCATTTTGTGCCAAATCTGAAAGCAAGGACACATTTAATGGTATATGTAATATATTAAGATGCAGTTTCAAGGCTAATTCAAGAACAATTGAATACACATCATGAAACTTCCTTATTGATGCTCAAGCTAGTTAGTAATGGCTTGAGGTATAAACACCATTATCTAGATACATATTGTCAAATTTAGAAATGCATTTGTGGTACTATAATGAATTTTATACGGCATAATTTTCTGAGAGATTTGTCATATTAGGTTCTGTGGAAACCTCTCAGGAAAATACTGCCTTTTACCACAAAATAAGTTTTTTACATCTATACTGTGGGGATGTAAAAATGGATAGCAAATATATAACAAAAAAAATATTTGTGATGAGGTGAATTTTAAAATTTTTTCTAATTCACACCAGAAATTCTATATCTAGTAGTATTATCTTTAGTTACTTGTGAACATCTTGAATTATTTTGACATTTAAAAATATTATTCATCACTAATTTTGTACAGGAAATTTAATGTACTTAATCTATCCTTATACTTCCATTCTGTGTATTTTTCCAGACAAACAGTCCTTCCAATCACTTTTAGAGTTTGTTCCTTTAGCAATTTCCTCTTCTATTGTCTTTTAGTGTAAAACTTTAGTATAAATATTAATATCATCAAGTCAACATACAGAATGCTTATTCATCTTTGTTTTTTTCTATTACTTGCTCTATTTGCATGAAAATCATATAATCAAAATTGTCAATATATTGTCAGTGTAACAATGTCTCTCCATTGAAATATTTAGTATAAAGCCATGCTGTACAAATTCAAGGGTAAAATAGATCTAGATCTCATCCTATTAGTAATTCTCAATAAATAGTGTGTGACTATTCCAACTGACATATTGAAAGACAGAGATATTTCTTAGAGGGTTCAGTCACTTGGCTAAGCTGATCTTCTAGTAGTATTGTAATTTTTAAAAGTGTGACCCCTTTTGATAGAAATAAGATGAACCATATTTCCCATGATTTTCAAGTAGTTTACAATTTTTATATGTTTACCAGTATCTATTCCTATGTGCTTTACACACAATGTCACAAAATTTGTTTGTTTCTTTTTAAATCAATATTATGTTTTTTTCAATGTTTATGTACAGGATTTATAGCAACAACTGGAATGAAACTTCTTTGCTTTGCACTCTCTATTTAAGATGCTTCATCTCAAATAGGCTCTGCATTACTAGTGATATTAAAATTTATTAAATTGAAAAATTCTCTTTCAGTTATCAGATAGCTCATTTTACCACGTTCTTGGTGTTCTTGCCTTCACACAACTCAGCCAAATTACATTAGATATAATTATCTATTAAAAAAAAAACTATGGGTTTAAAGCGGAATATCACGAAAGACCTTATCTCATTATGCCACAGTATATCATGGTTGAGAATATATCAGATGAGATAATGCATTAGATCTCTGCTTTCTAGAGACATTAGCATTAAAATTAAATATAGAAGAAATTAAGTCTGGGTATTTGATGTGAGTCCCAAGGTTTATGCCAAGCATTTTAAGCCATTGCTAGAAGCCAACTCTAAACTGTAAGTCAAGAGATTTAGGATTCTACTCTGTCCACTATGGTAGAACTTCTCAAATGAAAATGAGCACAAGAATCATCCAGAACAAATTATTTTAAAAACAGAATCCTAAACCCACCCCCAGAAATTGAGATTTTTAAATAAATCTTCAGTGTGTCTTTTGAATTTGCATTTTTAGCAACAACCCCAAGTGATTTTGATATAGACCATGTTTTAAAAAAATATTGTTTAGAACATACATTTTTAGGTGTTTTTTTAAATTATTACAAATTCATGTATTTTATCCAGCAAAAAATAAACAAATCATTTAAAGGAATCTAAACTCTTACAAAATCACATACTATATGTTAAGGAATAGCATCTTTAAAAAACAGAGATTTAATGACTGCCATACTCTTGAACCTGAGCACCAATCTTTTTGTCAGTATTTTTTGTCATTATCTGTTACTATTTTAGAATGTGCTATTGTAGTTTTCTGAGGTGACTCAGATTTTAATCATACTTTTCTCCTAGTACCATACAACAGAAGTGTTGCAGAAATTTTAGGTACTTCTAGAATCTAGACTGTATCTCCCAGACTCACATTCATAGAAACACATGCAAAAAATTTTCAGGCAAGTTGTTTCACTTTGTGGTTCAAAAACTATGATTGCAATAGATAGAAGTAAACTTGAAGCATAATATTTTAGAGCTTAAAGATGCCTCAGAGAATGTTGACCAACTGCTGTCCTATAAATGAATTCCTTCTTTAGCAAAGTGCTGGGCACATAGGATGTTCTAAAATATCACTAAGAGCAACACTGGATCATGTTTTAAAACAGTCCTTTAGAAATTCATGTGCAAGTAATATTTCAGTGGTTTGAACTGAAGCACAATTACTTGACTCACACTACAAGAAGCCTAATGTTAGGCCATATTTAGGGCTAATATTGAGGCTCAGGGATGCCCTTTATATTCCAGGCTCTTTCTTTCTGGTCCATATTGGGGCCTCCTACCATCATGCTTGCACTTTCATTTGATAGATGATTACTGCACATCGGGGCCCCATAGCCTCATGTTGACTGTCTAGGAAGGAAGTAAAGAAAAAAAATGGACTAAAAGCAAGACTATGCCATTAAACTTGGGAAAGGATGTCTAATTCTACCTACGTATGACTGGACAGAACTGTGTCACTTTGCCTTCTCTGGCTTTATGAGCTGAGAAATTGAGTAATCTTGAGCACACTGATGTCCCAAACTAAATCAGCGTTCTGACAGGAAAAATTGGGAATTTATATTGTGTTGGCAACTGGAATTACCTGCTGCTGCAGCTGGTGTATGTGTAAAGGAAAAATGTATCCAAAAACCTCAGAATAATTGGTATAGACATGAAGATAGAATTCATTATTTGCTTGTTATGTGCAGCATTAACTATTTGGCACACTGTATTATTTAGTTTTTTTTTTTTTTAATTTATTTATTTTTGGCTGTGTTGGGTCTTCGTTTCTGTTGCGTTTCTGGGCTTCGTTTCTGGGCTTTCTCTAGTTGCGGCAAGCAGGGGCCACTCTCCATCGTGGTGTGCGGGCCTCTCACTATCGCGGCCTCTCTTGTTGTGGAGCACAGGCTCCAGACGCGCAGGCTCAGTAGTTGTGGCTCACGGGCCCAGTTGCTCCGCGGCATGTGGGATCTTCCCAGACCAGGGCTCGAACCCGTGTCCCCTGCATCGGCAGGCAGATTCTCAACCACTGCGCCACCAGGGAAGCCCCACACTATGTTATTTAGAAGGTGTAGTCATGAGTCTTCATGGTGTCCCTCTCACCCAAACATGACAAAAAAAATTGGGGCTGGTGATTACCTGTCATAAAGGAGGCTAAACTAAGAGGAAAAGGGAAAACTTCCTTAAATCTTGAGAGAATAATGGTGGATGAAAGGTGGTAGCAAACCCCAAAAAACTGCAAAAACTTTAATTACTGGCATTTCAGTGTGGTAGTGGTCAGCAAGAAGGTGATCACTGTGTAACCGACCTCTATGCTGTTTTTATTAGTTTAAATATATGACTGACTTTGAGAAAGTCAAAGTGAAATGACAACGGCTCCACCTCTGAGTGACTCCGATATTTTATGCCTCGTTCAGCAGCAGACAGGAATTAAAATGCTACAAAATGGGAATCTTCAACCTTCTTTTCTTCTTACAGCACCATTGGCACCTCCAAAATTTAAGTTTTTCCGAAGTGGTCTAGAGTGGCGGTAAGGAAGGTGGCGTGGAAAGGGGGTGTCAGTGTTCTCTGACAGCTTCCTCTAGCAAGCCGAGAGAGGTTGGGCAGAGGTAGGAGGGAAACCTCTTTCTGACAGCCTGTTGGAATTCAGATTAACTTGGAATTCATCAATTCAAAATTAATCTTGATTATTACTTTTATGCCATAGCTTAGTTACTTTATAAGTTAAAGTTTTTTTTTTTTCTTTTTGTGCCTAATCCTAGAGAGAAACACACCTGTACCATGTTGAAAGCATACACTTATTCTGAGGAGAATAATTGACAAATCTCTCAAGAGAGATTTTCCACTACAAAATGTAAATGTAATTTTTCATGATGCACAAACCAGCACTACTCATTAAATATATTACACAACAGTCTTAAATACTTAAATAAATATTAGTAATATGTTGGTATATATACTATCTGTGTTTCTCATGTATCCTAACCGTATTCTATAGACAAATGAATATTTTTTAAAAAGAGTTCAAAAGAACCTGCAGTTGGGATATACACACAAGGTCTTAATGGAAAATAAGCACAATAACTCTGGAAAATACAACAGATCATTAAGAACATTTTGAAAGACCTTTTGTCTATGTTAAACAAAGAATCCATTTCCTAGTTACATATTTACATTAGAAAATGGAACAGATGATATTATTTTTCCATTGCTTGAGTAATTTCTTTTCACTTAATTGATTTTCTTGTCTTTGCTATCAGTTTGTCAGATACATGTGGCTTATTACTTTTATGGGGCTCAGATTTTCAAACATAAGAGTTGAACCTCTTTGCCGTAATTTTATATCATCTGATTTCAGATGTATAATATAGATAGATATGTGTGTTTTTACATCATTATGTTTCCTGCAACATAAAGCAATATTTTGTATAAGAGCTCTAGGTATTCTATAATTATCACTTGGACTGAAAAAGGCAAACATTTTCATTTGAAGATATTTTAAAAATCATTTTTCAAATAAGTATATTTGTTTGGATCGCAGAGTTCCCAGATTTCCTCCCATGGAGCTTCAGTAGTATAACCAGGCTAGACAAGAGCTATTTCATGGCACAACTGGGTAGCTTTTATTATGTATTTCAATTAATGATTTGAAAAAAGCTTTTTGAAGTTTAGTTTAAAAACTCTGTTATCATTGTAGTAGAGCAGCTCTGGCTACTTTTCTTCAGCTGATTACCATTAACGAATGCTAAGCCATTCCCCAGGATAATAAGGAACAATTAGGGATTGCATTAACCCTTGAGGTTCTATGCAAAATCAGGAGTAGCAGCCTGATAAATAAGAAGCAACCACTAAAAGTATTGGGGACCGAGTGAGGAATAGCAGTTTTATCAAACTCATGTCAATCCTATGGTTTATGAGGAGAGCTAAAGACTTCATTGTTTGTCATGGTGTATGTAGTTACTATTGTCATTAGTGTCTATGGGTGTTTTCAGTTAAGAATAGGAAACTTTGGAATCTGTATTTCTTTCAGGAGGAATCTTACTAACTTCTGAAGGAATGGGATGTAGGGTGAGACAAAGATTCCCTCATTAGCTTTCTGATATACAATGGCAGTTCTAATGTAAGAGTGGTCATATGTGCATATCCCATTTCACCCTTACAGAAGTCTGTTAAACTCCTCTACACATTCAGGAGCATTAGAATAGCTTCAAGCAAATCTGACTTGTTTATCTAATTCCTTGTATACTATAAGAAGAAAAATAAACCAAGACTTTACCCTGAAGAGCTTGACATTCCAAAATATATAGTATTAATATATTTGAAACCATACAGTTATTACCACTGTTGCTTTGATGTTTTTTTTTCCATGATTTTTTTTTTTTACTCTGTCCTGATTTTACATAGTTGGAATCATAGTATACAAATAATTGTATCCATTTTTCATATAAGAAGGCTGTTAATCTTTATGAATTCCACTCCAATTTGGTCACTGGCTTTCACCTTTTTACTACAATATGGGTAGTGTTTATATGATATATGACTCTGATAATTACCTAGGTATAAGATGAAGGAAAGAAATGTACATTTCTATAAAATTGTGTCAGTGATTGAGCCTAAAACGGAATCTTTACTTCAAAATATTCAACCTTTAGACATTTTTTATTTCTATAAAAATAATTATTAGAAGGATCTAAAATATTCTACTCAATCCAATGTACCTCATGGAAAGTTTAATGCATTTTGAAATTAGTGAAAATTTTGGTATGCCAAATGTAACATTTGACTCTCAATACATTCTCACATTTGTATCATATATATTATATTATGATATGCATCTATGATACATATATACATATATGATACACATATACATATATGATACATATGGATACGTGCCACATATATGTATCATATATGTGTACGTGTGTGGCGTGGTATGGGTATATATGTATATGGAAAGAGAGATAAATGCTTCATAATAGATTTCATATTGAAATCTACTAAAAATAATATGAAACCATGATGTACCAATATAAAAGTAACAGGGAAGAGAAAATTTTTCAACAAAAACAAAATTTAAAAACCAGAAATAAAGCCCATTTCATGCTTCTACGTGTTTGTGAACAATACTCACTGTCATTATATGCCAATTAAAAATAATGAGATATTTTATAAACATCATGAATGTTGTGTTTAACTTTTTAGAATACAGAGTTTCAATAGTTAATAGACTATAAATAACATTTTGTAGAAGTTAATGATCATATTTAGAGTTCCATCCAGAGAGATTCAACACTTTGCTAGAGTTGATTTGAATTATGATTAAAATTATGAAATATTGTCTCTATAAAATTTGAAAGACTTATACATACTAGATTCAGCATTGAAATCTATTAGAAACTCTGGTGCATTTTTAGGTGTAATGTGAATTGATATACTGGTTCAATTAAAAAAAACATGTTAATTTGGTCCCTGTACCATGCCACTGGGATTCACATTATTATAATATGTCATAATCTTTAAAACTAAATTAGAGTATATTCTTTTGTGATAAAATTTAAGTAAATTGCATTAGACTGTTTCTGAGTCTCCAACAAAACTACACATTCTTTCATTTAACATAATTTAAAATAATATCGACGATGTCAATATTTGGAGCGAAATTCAAATTGTTCAAATTATTCCCAAAACATAGAATTGATACATTATTGCTTGGTTTAAACATACTTTCTTTAATGTGACATTAGTACTAAAATGTAATCTAAACCATGCTTTGGAAGATCTGCTGCTTCTAAGTTTTTTTCCATTCTAATAGATCATTTGAAATTGATAATTATCAGCTTCCTTGAGACAGAAGATGCAGTCACAAACCTCACAGATGCTTAGTGATTTCCAAGGATAAAATGATAAAAACAATTTAAATTACTAGGTTGTAATTTGAATTATACCACCCCTTGGGAAGCACAGTATATCATGTAACTCTGAAGCATAACATTCATTAGAATAGTATTTTATCATAGCTTTTTTTTTTTTTTTTTTTTTTTGCGGTACGCAAGCCTCTCGCTGCTGTGGCCTCTCCCGTTGCGGAGCACAGGCTCCGGATGCGCAGGCTCAGCAGCCATGGCTCACGGGCCCAGCCGCCCCGCGGCATGTGGGATCCTCCCGGACCAGGGCACGAACCCGCGTCCCCTGCATCAGCAGGTGGAATCCCAACCACTGCACCACCAGGGAAGCCCCTATCATAGCATTTGTAGAACATTTTAACCACCAAGGCTAAAAATAAGATGTTGGGTACCAATTTTTAATTATCTGGACTGCCTCACATTGGGGAACAGGTATTTTCAAGGGTAAATAAAGGAAAATAATTTTCCTTTCCATGTTCTCTTAAAATCTAGACAGTAATAGACTTCTTTTCTTTGAGGATCATGAACAACAGAAATTTATTGTTCACAGTCCTGGAGGCTGAAAGTCCAAGATCAAGGCACCAGCATGGTCAACTTCTGGTGAGAGCCTTCTTCTTAATTCCTGGCAGGTGCCTTCTCACTGTGCCCTTACATGATGTAAATGGCTAAAGATCTCTCTGAGGACTTAAAAATGCTTATAAGGGCACTAATTCTATGTATGAGGACTCCACCCTCATGACCTAAGCACAACCCAAAGACCCACCTTCTAATACCATCATCTTTGGGGAGACACAAATATTCAGATCATAGCATGCTACCTTCCGCTGTATTTCCAATTATAAAATGCAAAGTTGAATTACCACAGAGTATTATTCTTTAACCATCATCTCTGTTTCCTTGAAAACAAAATTGCCCAGACTGTAGCACCTGTAACCATAGGCCTTGTAGGATGCTTTAGGAACAAAGTCCACGATATCCTGGTTCCCTGTTGAGTTGAGAGACCCAATGGGGATGCCACCTTTGCTGGGATTTCAGTATTTATCACAGGCTTTTCCTACAAAATGATATCATTCTAGTCTCCATACCAAAAATTATCAGTAAGGCTGTTGGACACATCATTTATTATTAACGTTTATTTTTGCTTCTTCTGTATAACTTCATCAAAATTCATTTTGAAGAACTGATTCATCAAGTTTATGTGTGTTTGCATGTCTGTATATCACAAAATTTAATATAGCTTTATTTTACTAATTTTTTTTAAATTTGGGAAATAACTGATAACAATAATTTCGAAGAGTATCACTAATACAAAAGCTTCTCCTCATGTTTTTGTGTTGGTAGCCCTCTTAATAATTAAATATGAATATTTTTAAAAGCCAAATCAATCCAAGGGAAAAATAAAGGCTTTAATCTTTTATTCTCTGTGTTATTTTTCTTACTGCTGGCGTAGAAGCACTTTCTCAATTCTTCCATTTATTTTTATAAATGATGGATAAATTATTTATTTTTAAAATTTCTTATGTTTCTGTTCCTGTTTTTAGTGTTACCATGCAACTTATTTTGTATGGATATTTGCCAGAATAAATAGTTCCAATGAATAAGATGTTTGCCATGTCATCTTTATTCAACAATTTCTTTAAAAAGCCATTTCTTATCATATTGTACTTGGTTACAAGTTATCCCTATGCTTTACTGCCACTGAAAATCTCAGTTAAGTGTACTTATCTTACATATCTTACATAAGATATAAGATATGTAAGATAAGTACACTTATAAGCTTACATATCTCTGGGGTGTTCTGAATGGCAATTAATGGCTTAGAAATAGAAAGTTTTGTAATTCAAACTTAGGTTTTCACAGACATGAGATGCATCAACATTGCTATTAACACAATAGATAACTTGTCATAAATTATTGCTCTTAAAATGTCAAATTTGTTAACTTCATTGAGAGAAATATTTCAGAACTAGTTTAAGAAAAGAAAGCTAGCGAATTACCTTCCACTGCAAATGTAATAGTTTATATATCCATAGAATAAACAGGAATTGTTTTGCTTTGTTTTCCAAGGGGATGGGAATCATTCATTATGGCCTATCCTGATCTTGGACTTTCTTAAATTTTCTTAAAGGCAGAGGCTTCTAGAAACAAACTGGCTCCAACATTTGATGTTTTGATTCCTTATAAATGCTTCCATGTGAATAATTTTGTGACCCTATCCTCTTAAGTATTGGCATTCTCCTAAGATATATGTTTTAAAAAAATTAAACTCTCAAAAAATCTTCTAGTTAGAGTAAAAAATGATAATTTTGATGAACTAATTAGCAATTATTTATTAAAAAATATTCTGCCACTGTTTCTTCTTTCATAGTTAAACTTAAGCATTACTAAATACAACTTTGGGAATGATTGTCAGGAAAGATGTCATTTAAATTTTACAAATAATATTTGTTATGATGATTTGTGCTGGCATTTTTGTAGTTATTTAGCAAGAATATATAGGCCAATATAAGACAATTAACCTTCATTGCTGGGTGTTGCTTAGGAATGTGCTACTCAATTAAAAACATCTTTGAGTTCCCCCTAAGTATTTTGTTGAAGTATGCTCATAGATGATTTTTATTATGTCATCTCATAGAAATTACAGAATACAAAGCAGTCTCCCTTTTTGTGTAGCAATTAGAGAAATAGAAATGCATGTAGAAATAAGAATATAAAATAAGCCAGAATTAAGTGGAAAATAAATCTAGTCCAGTCAATACACCTGTATTGTCACTGGTGGTAGCTTGGAATGTTATCTTCTAGGATTTTTGTATTTAATAGGGAATTACTGAATATCATCTCTAACCTAATAGACTAAATGAATAATGGAATTCTAGGCCCTTATGGTTGCCTGAAGGAGGAAGGCATTTGGAGGCTGACTTTGCATTTTGTCCTTGCTGCCGAGATCAGGGAGGTGATATGTGCTTACTTGATTAAGTCATGAGTCTTCTGGGCCAACTCTACTCTAATGTATGGTTTGGTGTATAGGCAAGACACGCATACAGTAGGCTTAAAAGCAACTCCCTACCTTTACCTCTTTATAGTTTCAATTCATAGTGTTGATCCTAAATAAGCAAAAGTTTGGATCATCCATGTTTTATGATTAGATACCCAAAATTTCTTTTGATCTGATGTCAGATGATGCACTGCCTACTAATAAACTATCCAGTGGCAGTAATTTTTTTTCCAGTGGCAGTAATTTTGATATAATACTCTACCCTTATTCTTGAACTGTTTCACTGTGTACATGTGCATGTGATAATTCTACCATATTGCTTGCTATTTCTATTTTTTTCCCTAACGTCATATATATGTATATCTCTGGTTATACATATTTAAAACATTCTTTTTAATACCTTCAGTACAAAGACATATTTAAATACATCAGTTCCAAGAGCCTGAACCATAATAGCGTTTGTAATAGCATTTTAGTCTCAGTTGGTGTTGATGTTTTAAGAGTACTTTTGCCTCAGAAACATTCTTTTTAGATCATTTGGTATATTCTTTACATTGCAAACTGAAGAAATTCAGTCATTAGAAAAACATTTCTATTTAACTGGGTCTTCTTCAAACTGCAACCATATTACCTAAAAAAAGTTAATAGTTAACTAGATATTTTCACATTTCTAGTTCATGCAATGAGCTAATTTTATGAAAAGGAAAAGCCAAAACTTTTTCTCTCAATGATTTGGCTTCATTTATTACAAAAGATCTCAAAGTAATTGACGGAAAATGAAAACTAAATGAAATAATTAAATAAGCAATCTAATTTTAGGTGTTAATTCAATTCTATTTCTAATCAATTTTCTGTATTTTAAACTTCATTTGCTTTCTATCTCCTTATTGCCTGCAGGCTTACATGTCTCAAATTATGGGCTGGATATATCCCTGAGTACTTAGCATGATGACACAAGGGAAAAATGCCACTCAGAGAGCTAGACTAATACATTTAACAGTTATTCTGTTATTTGGTGGTTTCAAACTCCAGATGGCCATGTCTAGTTAATTTGATTGTCTTTGCCTGTAAGTTAGAAATCTGCACTGTGAAATAGTATGACCAGAAAAGGATGAATCTTGATTTACTCAATATGACCTTTTGCTTCTGAGATATTTTTAATGGAAAGAAAGGGGTAGTGTATCAAAATGGAAACGTTGAGCAAGGTAAGTGAAAACGTTTTTAATGTGTCTTGGTCAGTAAATTATACCAAATGGACAGGTATAAAACATATTGACTTTTATATTGATGCAGGTACCAACTTTTCATGTGTTCTACCTACACATTTACAAATCTGAGAAAAAAATTTAGCAGAAGAATTCACTGAATTGGCATGTAAGGGCCTTTTCTATAAACCATGAGGTCAATTGTCAATTCCTTCTTGAATGATTAATTATCTCTAAAGCTAACAGAGGTGCTCTTGAACCTAAGTACATTTTTTAAGGCAGGAAAGATACGTAAAAGTACATGGGAGGCTGACTATTAGCATTATAACAAATATCCTCCAGCATAAGTGATCAGGATATTGAATTTATGGTAATTGAATTTAATAGCTTTTGTCAGAAAAGTATTTTCAAATATGAATAAGTAATTTCTTAACTAACTACTCATCTTTGGCAAGTACTTAGATAAAAATTAAAAGTTTTAAATTTGCTTTTAGGATGCCACTTGAAAGAACAGACAAATTTCACAGCCTTAATGGATTTCTTACTAGGAGACAAATCTTCCATAAAAATTCCACTGTAGCTTTTTGCATCCTCAAATTCACATGAAGTTAATATTTAAGTTAATCTTGACCATCTTTTATTTTTCCTTTTTGAAAAATTAGATATTTAGAAAAAATTGGTGAAAATTTCAACTGCTCAGTTCTAAATATTTCTGCTGGCCAAGTCTGTAGGGAATAGGGGACCATTTTAAAAGACAATCACTAACAGATTTTTGAGATCCCTTTTACTACAGATTGCTTCATAATAAAACTAACATTCACAGTTGAGTAATATTAATGCATTCACCTTTTTCCTTTTAATCCAACTGCATTAAAACACACGTGGAATGGCAGTTCTACCTGTCATTTGAAATAATGCTTAGTAGTTTGACCAATTTTTAAATAGTGGCCTGATTAATTGTACTAAACATTGGACATTAAATCAAGCTTGTGCGTGCGCATGTGTGTGTGTGTGTGTGTGTGTGTGTGAATCATCACTGCATGAAGTTCTTTATAGCACCATCCATTCTTTATATCTCTCATGCCCTTGGAGTTTTTGTGCGTACCTTTGCTCCTCTGTGGCTAAGCACACATCCCTAAATTATGATTGCAAGTGGTAGCAATCTGCCTTATCAATATCTTGAAGATGGGTTAAGTGAGGCTGGATTTGTGGACTTTGCCTTCGGCCGTGTCAAGAGACCAATGCTCTCTCTCCTTTGGGAAACTGTGATGAGGAGAAGCCATGAACCGTTGTGCTTCCCCACTCCCATATCCTATTCCTGAGTGATCAGAATATGGGGTTTCAATTATTTATTGTCTTATCATTCCAAGGATAGGTAAAAATCCATGTTTCTCAATTATCTTGAAAACTTCCCAAACCTCTTACTTTGGTATGATATTTACATTATTACTGACTTTGAAAGAGCCAATTTTGTAATGCTATTGTATCTGATAGTACGCTTTTGCTTTTAAATGTGACTGTAAGCTGATTCTGAAAGCTGCTTCCAGTGAAATCTAATTATTCTTGGTTAGGAACGTTCTTTTGGTGATACCACCAGCCTCCTGGGTACTAAGCATGTCTGATGATAGGTGATTCATAAGCACAATGTGACATTTCCCAGTGAGCTGTTTTGTCACAGGTTATCCATTTTGTGAGATGTGTTATTTCATCCAGAGGTTCAATGTGACTGTCATGTTGCTGGGCAAGTAGCTGAGAATGTTGTATAGCTTGTCAAAACCATAACACCCTTTGAATCAGAATACATAATTTTCAAATCAGAGCATGTGAAATTTAAGTGAGGATACTACCAAGTCACAGCTAATTTCTTCCTTCCTTACTTGGTAACCTGGGGTCCAATGTATGAGCATTAGACTACCATAATAAGCCCTTGCAAATAAGTTAAATCAATGGAGAGGCGTATGTTCTCACTAGGGCAGGCTCTGTTACCTGTTCTTGTGTTAGATTACTGCTGGATGAGTTTAAGAAAGCATTCTGTTCAGGTGGCAGATCTTGGATGAACTGTGACAAATGCAGGAGACTGTGTGTGTGTGTGTGTGTGTGTGAAATTCCAATGTTCATGTCTCTAGGCTTGCTTATTTTATATTCCCACCTTGCAAGTTAGTACACCTATTAAAATGTGAATCTGTAATTTCGGTACAATTTATTTTAACAGAGCAACTTAATTGCATGAGGTCTATAAATTCAGAGGAGTTGAAGATTAGAAACAAAGTTCCAGCATCAATACAGTATAGGTATTCAGACCATTCTTAAAAATAGCTCACTTCTTTAACTAATTTTTTGTGTGTGTGTGTGTGTGGTACGCGGGCCTCTCGCTGTTGTGGCCTCTCCCCGTTGCGGAGCACAGGCTCCGGACGCGCAGGCTCAGCTGCCATGGCTTACGGGCCCAGCTGCTCCGCGCATGTGGGATCTTCCCGGACCGGGGCACGAACCCGTATCGCCTGCATCGGCAGGCGGACTCTCAACCACTGCGCCACCAGGGAAGCCCATAACTAATTTTTAAATAAACGTTGGAAATTGAAGTTAGAAATATCTTGTCAACATAGCATTCCCTTTAATTAAATTATTTTGAAATTAGCTAAAGAGCATTTACAAAATCTGAATTAGTTGAGAGCACAGTTTTAATACTTTCCCTTGTGTTAGTATTTGGAGTTTTCTTTTACATTTGTTTTCTCTCTATTTGTCTTTTTGTTTGTTTGTTTTTTTAAATGATTATGTATTTATACTTATATGGATAGGTAGCGATGTGTGTATGTGTATACAAAGTCATCCTGACAGTAAAATCAAGCCAATGAATGTTTGAATTAAAATAAAGAATGCAGAAAGGAAAGACCGCAGGGTGAAGATAATGGTAAGCTTCACATCTATTTAAGTATAAAACTAAAACTTATCAACTAAAGGTAATATTTTAACAGAAATGACAATGTTAAAGCCTAGAGAAGGTAAGTTTAAGCATATTCACATTTAAAAATTTGGAAGTAAGGGGCGAGATTGGTACATATGAAACTGCTAATATCGTCATACATCACAGCAAAGAATCATACAGAATCATACCCTTTAGCATGTAGTTTAAAAAAAAGATAATGACCTTACTTCTTAATATTTTTCATAATCTTAAACCAAAAGGAAATTTAAAGAAATAATATCTTTTTTGATAGAGAAATATTAGAAATTCATCACTGTCTTCAGTTTCATTCTTTTGTTATACTTTATTGAAATTAAATTTAATAATTAAAAAAACAATATTTGTAATGATTCAGTATTCATAAAGATGTCATTTGTCATCCATTCATCCATCCATATGTATGCTTTGAAAGATGTCTGAAATGAAGTTCCCCTAATATCAATTCTAGTTATTTCTGCATGAGGATTTTGAGTATTTTGAAACATTTTGCTATACTTTCATTTCTTGACAAATAAGGTTTTGAGTTCCTTACACTGAGCATGACTCCTAGTAAAAAAATAAATGATTTTTCTGAAAAAAAATACAACAAATATGCTAAGATATCATTGGTGGTGAATTCTGGGTATGGGAATATGTGTGATATAAGATGGCTTATTTACTTCTTGGTACATTTCAGTATCTTTTTTAATTTTAAAAAATATGAACAAAAAAAGTAAGATACACAGGACATTGTAGAGCCTACAATGACAAGACTCTACAATGGACAAGGAATGGTATTTCCAAGAAAAGAAAAGAATTAAACAAATTGTTTCATCATGTGGGGCTATGTTCTGCCTGTTAGTCAGCGACTCCAATAATATTTCCATTCCTTGAGGGAGCAGATTTTGAACCTTGTGAAATGAGGTGGAATTTTCCATGAGGATGGAATTCATTAGCACAATATCTGCATTCTATGAAAACATCTGGTGATTTTGGCCATACTGTCTTGTGTTCAGGCGTAATTTCCTGCCAAATAACAAGGCTAAGTTTTAAGAATAATTCATGATTTTTCTGTCCATAGAATTTTCATCAAGAAAAGTATATTTGCATTAAAGGACTAAATAAGTTGCATTATAATTGTAACAGTTTTTAAACTTTTCTGAAACATGTATAACTTTTTTCATTTTAAATAGTAAATGTCACATTTCTTAGAATAAGTAAGTCCAGTTAGATTTATAAACAAAGCCTCCAAAATGTTCCATATATATTGATGCTTGAGAGGGAAAGTAATTCTAGGTGTTTTTTCCACTCCTTTTCTACATAGTATACTATCTTATCAACATGATTTAATGTCAAAGAGAATGATTAGAGTTAGTGCTCACAAATGAAAGAGAAATCAACCTTACTGACTTTGAGGTGAGATCTAGGAAGAAAGAAAATACAATGAGGTACATTTTATAACTAGAAATGGTGAGGTAATTGAAAAGTATTTTTAGAAATAACCACCTTCAGTGTTTGCATTGAACATCTTCAACATTGCATTTTCTGTGGTTTGTTAACTTGTCATAAATATATTAATGAACTGTTGTATAGCTAATTTAGAATCAACAGACTGTTAACTTAAAGAGAGCAGTAATCGTTGAATTATCTTTTTGTCCCAGTTCTTTGCATAGTTTCTGTCATGTGGTGGGGTCTCACCACATATGAAATAAGTGTTCATTGAAGTTGGAGTTGACTTAAACGCAGGAAAATAATTATTTCCAATGCAGGATTGTCTATTATTTTCAAATTGTAAGCAAGTCAAGAAATTGTCCTGATCTTAAAACACAATAGCAGGACTTCCCTTGTGGTGCAGTGGTTAAGAATTCGCCTGCCAAGGCAGGGGACACGGGTTCGATTCCTGGTCCAGGAAGATCCCACATGGCATAGAGCAACTAAGCCTGTGCACCACAACTACTGAGCCTGCACTTTAGAGCCCGCAAGCCACAACCACTGAGCCCACATGCCACAACGACTGAATCCCGCACGCCTAAAGCCTGTCATCTGCAACAAGAGAAGCCATGGCAATGAGAAGCCCACCCACTGCAACAAAGAGTAGCCCCTGCTCGCCACAACTAGAGAAAGCCCGCACGTAGCAATGAAGACCCAAAGACCCAAATAAATAAATAAATTTACTTTAAAAAAACAAAAACAATAGCTTAAATGGATAACTGAAAGATTGTTATAATAGTCTATTAAAGCATAACCCATTATTATGACCAATATTAAATATTATATTTATATATATTCCATTTGTAATATTAGCAGAGATGAGGAGTATTTCTTGTTAGTTACTTGGACCTTATTATTACTTATCATAAAGTAAAAAACGTTGATTAATTTTTTATTTTCCAATACCAATTCTTCTCCTTGACATTAGACTATGTTGATGAGATAGTTTATTATCTGGAAAGGATAGTTGACTTCAAGTAGCAATTATGATGTCCTCTGTCCATTTGTAACTTTGCATTAAGGGTGAGGGGGCCATCTGAGCTCTTGGGGCTTGTTTGCATATTGTAAAATGGGGATGATATTATTTACCTTTTGCAACTCTGGGGGCTGTTATAAGAATTAGAAGAATTGTGAGGGCTGTTATAAGTAGAAGTATTAATGAATGGATTGTGAAAAATTACCTCCTAATGTAAGGGTTTTGACCATCAGTAGATCTGGGTGAAAGCTAAATTTTCTAATTTCCATGATTCTGTTTCACTAGTCAAATATATTTCCACTTTGTTTTCCTCCTCCATTTGGTCTGGTTCTCACTTTAAAGAGTAACATTCTGTTTATTTACAGAGATGCTCCAATTGAACCCTCTTCATTAATACCTGCCCCTTCCCCCGCCACCCACCCCCAGGAATATGTCTAAGGTATCTTTCGTTAATAATTTTTAAAATATAGTTTTCATTGGGGGGACTCCTCCCATGTATCTTGAGGTTAAGTAATTTCTATTGCTGCATGCGTTGATTACTTTTAGATAAAAGTTCACAAGTTTGTGTAAGTGATTGAATGGAAACTCATGAGTCAGCCCTAAAAGGAATTTTATGAATGGATAATACAATTCCCTCTCTCTAATAAAAGCATTGTACATCTCACATTTAGTTTATATTGATTGCTTTCTGACACAGAAATAAACCAATCTTTATATTATGCAGGATTCCTTGTTAGTGGTACTATCAAGAATATAAATCTTCCCTTGTGACTTCTATTACTGTTCTTTTCCCCAACCTGAAGTGACCCTAAGCAGGTTTTTAATTAAAGTAATGTGAGCCACTGAGTGTATCACCTCTTTTATGCATGATCAGGTTACCATAGCATATATCCCAGCTCTCTTGTAAACTTGAATTTTATGGATGGGTAATAAAATCCTTCTTTTCAAGGTTTGCAATTTTATTTCCACCTTAAAAAAAGTGGTGTAGTCTTTGACAGTGCTTATATAATAATGTGTAAAGTGTAAAGGAATTCACATAAAGGTGTTTTAGTTGGGGTTTGCAAATGTGGACTTTTAAGCCCCTTTTAATTTTTCAGCCTGTTTAGAAAATGAATCAATACTATTTTTTCTACACAATTTATATGTGATAGAATTTTATTTTAATCTACTTAATTTGAAACAAGACTAAATGGTGGAGTCCAGCAGAAATATTTTAGATTTTAATCAGTACTTCATTGTATATAGGACTAAAACCCTCAGTCTTTGGAAGGATGCCTTTAAGAATATCAGTGTACATTAAGATCATCAAATGATAGTCCCACATAATGCATGTTATCCTGTGTCAGCACAGGTGGTAATATAGGATAGGGCTTAAGAATGTGGTGTTTGGAAGTAGACCAATGTCCAAAATTGATGGCGCTTATGACCTTCAACAAGGTAATTAATCTTTCTAAGACAGTTGATTTATCAGTAAAACTGAGAATAATTATATTATTACTTTTTAGGTTTGAGAAATTAGAGATAATACGATTAATATAATGCTTATCACAAAGGGAGCACTCTATAATGTTAACTATTCTTAATTATTTATTCATACTTCAAATGACTAAAGACTTTCCCTTTTGCTCAGTCCTAAATAGGAGGCCTCAGATAGTTTAAAAGTTGGTCTGTGAACTTGTTAGTCTCTTGGACCCTCCATAGGTTACTCAAAACTAAGTCTTTTTTTATTACACATTGTAAAATTTTTAAAAGTTGATTAACTTTTCACCCAGTGTCCAATACCAATTTTCCTCCTTTTTGTATAGAGCACTGTACACTAACCCAAGTTTTGCCTGTAGTCCTAACACTAACGAAGCACTTTCCGGTATGCAGGCCTCTTACTGTTGTGGCCTCTCCTGTTGCGGAGCACAGGCTCCAGACACACAGGCTCAGTGGACATGGCTCACAGGCCCAGCGGCCATGGCTCACAGGCCCAGCAGCTCCGCGACATGTGGGATCTTCCCAGACCGGGGCACAAACCCGTGTCCCCTGCATCGGCAGGTGGACTCTCAACCACTGCGCCACCATGGAAGCCCTAACGAAGCACTCTTTGATAGCACTTTGAACTAGCTAAATTTCTGTGCCAGGTCTGCCCATATCCCAAGTTGGTTCAAGAAATTCCTTACATTTTCTTTTTTTTTCCCTATAATGTTCTGTTACTTTTCCAGTTGAGGCTGTTATGTGACATGCTAGACTTTTAGATGGATACAGGTCTGCCTTTGTTCAGGATTGGCTGAAATACTTGTTCTTTCTTTCTTTCTTTCTTCTTATAATGTAAAATTGGAAAGCTTTTTTGATTGAAAATTACCAAATAAAGGTTGAAATAGCATTGATTCATTTAAATATTTTCTTCACACCCCTTTAAAATACCATATATGTATATATGGTATGTATGTATATATATGCATATCTTTATTTTAAATCAGTAGATGTCTACTGTTGATTATGTAACATGATATATATATATATATATATAATGTTGCATATATCATATGTATGTATATGGTTGGCAATTGCTGATTTTAAACAAGGAACTGAATTTAAGAAACAATATTCCTAAGAACTTATTTTTTTAAAGGATAAGTCATTCTTAAAACTCTCAATGATGGACTAAATTTACCCATTTTTAAGTAGAGATGCTGAATGATGTAGAGGAGATATGAGCTCTTGGCTTGAAAACAGAATACTTGCACTCTGGGCACAGATGGCATTCTGTCTTCACTTAGAACTATTATTTATGTCTTTTCATTCCAATTCTTTCTTTATGAGATAGACTTATGAGTCTAAATACCCCAACACAGAGAGACTGGACACAAATATGTTTTTCATTTTGTTTGGCCTTATTTCTCTTCAGGTAAGTTGGGTTGTACTTAGTTTATGCAGGATACTATAGTTTATATTATTAAGTGTCATAATAACAAAGTTAAATTAAAGAGTTAAGCAGAAATCTAACTACTAAGAACCTAGTGAATTGCATAGGGAACTCTATTCAGTACTCTGTAGTGACCTATATGGGACTAGAATCTAAAAAAGAGTGGATGTATTGTATGTATAACTGACTCACTTTGCTGTACAGCAGAAACTAATACAACATTGTAAATCAACTACTCCAATAAAAAGTTAATTAAAAAATAAATAAAATAAAATTAAGGAAAAAATAAAATAAACAAAAGTCACTCTTCTCAAGCTTTCTGAGACTGTGTCTCTTAAAATCATATTTTATCATAGAATTCTTTCTCAAATAAGTAATCCTCAGGGAGCTGAGTGGATTGTGTAAAGCTGTCTGAATGAGTTGGGGAAGTTTTCTCACAGGATGTAATAATTGAGCTTGGAGAAGGAATTTTCCAGGTGAAGAAAGAGGACATGGCATTAGAGCTACAAAGACTATAATGCAGGAGTTGGGAGCTGGAACTAGAGATGAAAATTCTATTACCTGGAATGTTTTCAGCTTCCAGTATTCGAAAGCACACTTCATAATGCCTTAAGCAACAGTAATAAAGACACCCACATACAGTGGACCAAACAAGGTAGAAATTTCCTTCTGTTTCAGTAAATGTCTTGAGAAAACCAACTAGTAGGTGGCTCTGCTCCATGAAAACATCCAGGGTCCCAGATTCCATCTATCTTACTGTCCACCATTTTTCCAGACTGTATGTAGTTTCCTGAACTGTCTGTATGTTATGAAGTTAACAAAATACATGCAGGAAATAACTGTACTTTTGTTTTTTTTGGGCACAAATCTGATTTTGGAGACACCTTTTTTTTTTTTTTTTTTTTTTTTTGCGGTACGCGGGACTCTCACTGTTGTGGCCTCTCCCGTTGCGGAGCACAGGCTCCGGACGTGCAGGCTCAGCGCCGTGGCTCACGGGCCCAGCTGCTCCGCGGCATGTGGATCTTCCCGGACCGGGGCATGAACCCGTGTCCCCTGCATAGGCAGGCGGACCCGTCAACAACTGCGCCACCAGGGAAGCCCTGGAGACACCTTTAATGTTTCCTAGGGAATTTACAGTTCTACATACTGAGAAATGCTGCCTTCAGTTATGGTTTGTCCGTTCATTTCCAACCCTTTGGTGTCAGGAAAATGCTTAAGTTTGTCATAGAACTTCTGTAAAGTTGGTCCTCAGAAAAAGATGTACTGACGAAGAGAAAAAAAAAAAAAAGGTAAGCAAGAGATACTGAAGACTTTTGTGCACATTTGGAATTATAATTTCATTGACCTACAAGAGTTTTAGGATTTATATAGTCTTATGGTGACAACTGTAATTCGAAAATGAGAGTCTCAAAATGTGGCCGTCATGTAATAGTCACTATCTGGACTAAAATAAAAGGAACTAAATGGAAGCATTGATTATAGTTACTGTTCAAAAACATCCAAACCAGGAAGGTAGTCTCTCCATTTTTAAATCAGATACAAATTAATATTGGGTTGCACTTGGGCATTATGCACTAGATACTCTTTGGAAAAGCAATTCATAGGACCCTAACTGAATTTTTTGGACTGTAATAGAGATAATGTCAAAGTGCCAAAAGAAACAAAATTAGCAAAAGTAAAGGCTCTTACTAATTTGATTTTTACTAAGGGAAACCAATTGATTGAAAACTTAAGGAGAGACTGAACTATTTCCATCATCAAATTCACAATATGAAGGGAAAGCAAAAACACTTCCACTGAGGAAAGGTACCTTTTTTTTTTTTTAATTTTGACTTTTCCAACAGCAGGAAAAGAAGGTGATGAACAGATTTTTGCCTTCAAATTATTACTATTGTTGTGGTTGTTTTGAGCAGAATGACTGCCCACTTGTGCTCTATGTCAATAAATAACCAATAAGAGGATTTAAATATACAAAGTCATTTTTAAACAAGAAAAATGCAGAATACGTCTATTTCCATATCTGCTAACATAAAGGATTGTATTTTTATAGCTGGTAACATTGCCTGTCTACATACATGGAGCAAATAATGTTCTAAAGTCAATTTCGGGGTCTTTTTTTTTTCTAATACTATTTGAAAATAAATTTTGCCAGTTATTTTTGTTGACTGTCTTAAATTCCAGACATTTCTTTAAAATATTAATGTGGACTACATAGGGGAAAATGTATATCTACCTTTGCATGGCTTTTATAAACCCTGTATTGTATACTTTAATCCTGTCAGCAGCATTCTGAGGGCAATTAGTTGAGTCTCCTTTTTGCACACGAGGATTTTCAAAACCAGACAATTTTAAAGAGCTGATGCTTTCTTGATTCCATTGCAGAAATCTGAACACAAATCTATGAGGCACCTAAGTCCCAAAGCTCCCATTTCCCATTTATAAATTTGTAAAACTCTGAGTGATGTGAGGACTATTTCTGCTAAATGATGCTTTATGCTCATATCCATATTATTATTATTTTATCATACAGGAAGAGCTGTTATAAATTTAATGAAATAAGGTCTTCCATTCATTCAATGGTTTGGTTTTTACTGTAACAGTAAAATATTTATTAAATGCCATTTAAGAGCCCGGCTACATGCTGGGGATACAGTTGTGAGCAAAACAGATATGATTCTTGCTTTCATTGACTGAATGGCTCTTTGGGGATCTTTTGGGTTATACACTATAGGTGAGTAGAACAACTAAAGCAGCAAGTCAAAGTGGATGATGTATTTTTTCCTTATGATTTCTCAAATGCAATTTAAATGTATCTTCAGAAAAATAGAAATGTAATGGTTCCAAGGAATGTGTATTCACATAGAAAAACACGTGGCCTATTTGCTTTAGACCCCAAAACAACCTTCTGGTAAAAAAAGCGGTTTTACTTCCCTCCTTGCATCCGCTGCCCACCAGTCCGTGAGTAGATGCATGTGTGCACACACAACAGCAGAATACAAACACACCCAGACAAAAAACACTGTATAAACCTAAATGTGGAAGGACAAAATTGTTCCTGTGGATTAGGCTTTTTGAAAGTTCAGTGCTCTTATTCAGTTGGTTAACATGATCATAATCTTATTTTCTTATGCTTAGAAATTTTCAAATTGTAAAATCCTTCTTACAGTATATCATTACATTATTACTTATTGCAGTCATTACTGGAGATTTTTGTGAATTTCCAAGAACTATAAGCCCTTTCATAAGAACTTATGTGCCGGTTTTTCTCTCCATTTAAAAGAAAATGGTGTAAAATTTGTACTTTCTCTGAAAAACACCAGCTTCTTAAATAAGTATAATTCACATGACAAGTGAAATAAATCTGCTAACAGTAATGTAGGGCTAATGTAGAAAACATTTAGTGTTTAGTGTTAATTTTGTTATAAGAGAATCAAAACATTTCATATATTTATAACTAAGTTAGGCTATCATAATTTAGTTGGCAAAGAAATCATACATATAAAATGAACCAACATGGACATTTAAAAAAGAGAAGAAAAATCTTAAAAATTGACATTCCAAATGGGTGATTTCTTTACAAACAGAGAAAAATGCTAAAGAACATAATAAAAATAATTGAAAAAATTGGGCAAAATATAAATATTGGTTTTCATGTCAGACCATAAGCACAAAAGGAAACAACAAGGCAGATTTCTATTTGGAATTAAATTTTCCTTAAAAAAGAATTGAAAAACATTAAATTTGGTCTTTAATTTTTCCAGGAAATGAAATGCTATAATGTTTGTGTTTAAAATATTACTGATTGACTAGTTTATTCTTTTTTTTTCTTTTTCTTTTTTTTTCTGGCCGCATAGCACGGCATGTGGGATCTTAGTTCCCCGACCAGGGACCGAACCCGCGCCCCTTGTATTGGAAGCTCAGAGTCTTACCACTGGACCACCAGGGAAGTCGCTGATACTAGTTTAAATCTATTCATAGATCTTACTTGAGGTAATAGCTTTCCTGAGAGACAGGAATATAACAAATATTTTTTTCTTTAGAATGTGTTTTATCATTACTCTAATTGGAATTATAATTATTTGATGAAATTCAATTAGTGCTTATTGATAATGAGCCTAACACAGGATGCATTATAGCTGGGTACCCAATTGTCTAATCTTCTTATGCTCCATAATACACATGCTGGGAAATGAAGATAGGGAAAATATAATGATGGCAGAGCATAGTGCTACCAAAACAATAGACTTTATTCCCTTTAGAGCTTATTGTATTTGGGGGTTCCATGGAAAAGAATAATTTTTATAATTTATTGCACATTGAGAGTCATGGGGATCACTTCAGAAAGCTCTTTTTTTTTTTTCTTATGGTGGTGCCTGTGTTCTAGTTACAAAATTTTAAGATTTCTCGTGAAAATGTGGCACTCTCTAAAAGAGGCTACCGTGGAACTGTTGCCAAGTATGAGCTGTAACCCTAGAATGATGAGATTGCCTCTGTATTCTCATGTTCTTATCTGTTTTCCCATTCAAACATGTTTTAAAATTTTGAAGTTTTACAGAATATATAGTCTGTTCATGATGAAGAATCACCCAGATGACACATGGAACGTTGAAGCTGTCATCAATGTAGGATGATTATTTAGTGGTCTCAGCTCCTCTGTCATCCAAGAATTAAGTGCCTCAGCAGCCAGATCCCCCAAACTCATGAGAGTCTAACAATGCATTAGTTAGCACGTGCAAAATATCTGAAAATTGAGAGTTTCTGCATAATTTAACCATTTCAAAGACTTAGAATGAAATTAATCCACTGAGCAAAATGTAATATACAAGACTGATGAAAGAACATACACTGTGTGTCAGGCATTACTCTAATGGCTTTACACATATTCTCATTTAACCTTACAACTTCTCTAGGGGTTGGGAATTATTTTCAATCCTATTTTACAAATTTGTAAATAGAGTCCAGAAGATAAGGTCTAGAGTCACAAAAGCTAATTGTTGATTGAATTGTAATATGAACACAGGCAAGTCAACTCCAGATTCTGTACACTTAACATATAGCTATACTGCTAAATAAACTGTGATTGTTTTAGAGTTTAATTATATTCTGAAGGTGTTAGGTAACAGGAGTGTGGAGTTGAGATAATCACTTGGGATCTTGAGAAACTGCAATCACCAGGTTTAGCTGTTTTGGATAATGTGATCAATTCTGAACTCCATACACCAGGAGTCCCCAACCCCCGGGCCACGGACCCATAGTGGTCCATGGCCTGTTAGGAACCGGGCCTCACAGCAGGAGGTGAGTGACGTGCAAGCGAGCACAGGTTCGTCTGTATTTACAGCCGCTCCCCATCTCTCGCATTACCGCCTGAGCTCTGCCTCCTGTCAGATCAGCGGAGGCATTAGATTCTCACAGGAGCGGGAACTCTACTGTGAACTGCGCATGCGAGAGATCTAGTTTGCATGCTCCTTATGAGAATCTAATGCCTGATGATCTGAGGTGGAGCTGGGGCGGTGATGCTAGCACTGGGGAGTGGCTGCAAATACAGATTATTATTAGCAGAGAGGTTTGACTGCACAGAGACCATAATAAATCAGTTGCTTGCAGACTCATGCCAAAACCCTGTCAGTGAGTAGCAAGTGACAATTAAGCTACAACTTACGGAGTAGACCAGACATAAGCAACAATCTTCAGGTGTCACTGTCTCTCATTACCCCCAGATGGGACCATATAATTGCAGGAAAACAAGCTCAGGGCTCCCACTGATTCTGCATTATGATGAGTTGTATAATTATTTCATTATATATTACAATGTGATAATAATAGAAATGAAGTGCACAATAAATGTAATGAGTTTGAATCATCCTGAAACCATCCGCCTCCCCGGTCTGTGTGAAAATTGTCTTTCACGAAACCAGTCCCTGGTGCCAAAAAGGTTGGGGACCGCTGCCATACACAGCTGTTTTTCTGGGAAATACATTTTCAGCTGCTTCTCCCCTCATTTCTGCTGTGTCAGTACAGTCACCCTGAGTTTCCTCATAGGTGCTGTAGACTAAACCTGAACACAGACACTCTGGCCAGGGCACTAAAAGTCTTGTTATGCTCTATCCAGGGGAGGCTAGAACAAGTTCCTTTAACCTCTCATCCCTGAGTAGAAAACTTTTATAAAAATTCTTATCACTTGAAACTTCATGATTAAATTTTGGACTTTCATTGTGTCTGAAGCCTCCCACTGTCAATGTCCAGTCCTTATGCAATATCTTGGGCTCCTGTTGCTCTTGCATCAACCCAATCTCATGGCATGTAATTGAAACACTCTGCATGAAACTCTCGGTTACCCAACTTGGAACTTCTACCTGAAGTCTGGTCATTGGCCTGCTGTCTTGGCTTTCTTTGTCCAGGTTTTCATACAGAATGGTGTGCTAAATTTCTATCCGATAAGCAAAATAACTTTTATCATAGTAGTTCTTAACTTAATACACTCTTTGGCTGCAGAAGGTCTCTGGAACCCAAACATTGTGTACAACATTCTGTGCATATTCATAAACACTTTCTTTCTCAAAGGAGTCTATAAGCCAAAAATATTTAGAATCACTGCTACTAACAGATGCAAAGCAAAAGGGAACAGTGATTTATTTTTTGAGACTCTTCGATTAATTTTTCTAAAAAGCAATATGTACCTAGAATTAATGTTTTACATGTTCAGTAGCCATATGTGACTAGTGGCTACTGTATTAAACACACAAGTTTATAGCAGTAAGTGACTTTTTATACATACAAGTTTAAAACATGGTGGCAAAGAGAAGTATTCCAGTTGGTTTTTGGTGGTTTGTGAGAACTCAGTGCTGAGGATCACGCTAGCGGTAGAGAAATATCTACTAAGAAGGCACATTTAAAAATTATTTTAAATGTCTGAGAATAAGAAATTCTGGTGTATTTGATCTATATCAATGTTATATGGGATTTTTGTTTTTAAAGATCATGTATGGAATGTGATCTTCAAGTGGTTTAATGGTTTATTGGTGGTGGTGAAGTGACTCTTTGTGGAATACAATAAATTGTATAATTTAATCATTAGGAATTTATAAATTCTGGAAATGTGATAATATTCTACCTACCCTGAAGCTTTAAAAATGCTGGAATCAGTAAATATTGTTATGAAACCAGTAACAAAACATGCTAAATAACTGGTAAATATAGCTATAAAGCCAAACAGCAATATTATGTCATAACTAGTGGTTACAGAAAAGTAGGTAGTAATATATAATGTATATGAATGTACCTGCATTGAGTAAATATGATAAAAAAGTGTAAAAATTACATAAGCAATGAAATTAAGTAATTAGAATGTATGTCTGCCACAGTACAAGTAGAATAACAAATATTTTACAAACAACTGTTAGAAAGCACAGGATAAAATACTAAATTTGAAGGAAATGCACATCTTTCCAAATATTAGAAAATAAGGAGCATCAGGAGGAAAGAAAAAAAGGAATGAGTGTTAATCAAACTGATAGATCATTGGCTATCCCTATGAAGACTGTATTTGCTGAATCACATGGCTCTTAGCTCATCTTGTGTGTACAGATTTTATCTTATTATTTTTCCAAGTGGTGACCTTCCAAGATGTTGTTCTACAAAACTCTTAGGAAGCACATTTCCACGTGTACAACATTGAGCCTGAATCTCACATTGCAACAAATTTCAGTTATGTCACAGATTATGATGGTAAAATTTTTATATTTAAATGTTTTAGGGAAAAACATCAATTCTAACTCCAAAGAACTTGTAAGCTATGGCTCTTCATATTTGTAAGAAACCTAAAGCCACACTGTGATCTTTTCCCTACTATGCTCTGCTACCAGGGTGCATCATCACTGCTAGTGATCCTACTATTGAGATCCTTAAATGCAGGGTAATATTTAGGTGTGTTCTGTAACACCAATAAATGCTTCATATTAAAAGGCATTTTGGAAAAGTTCTTAGCAAGATTGTTTGAAAGTATTGTAATCAAAGTGAAACGTTTCCTTGAACAAAAATATCATATGCCTAAAGAGAAAAGAATATTTTGATAGTTAATTTGTTGTTTCCTTCTTGTTAAAGGGTCTTTGCCCTTCATTTTATAAAAATCCCACTATTTCTTAAGACTCATGGTCTTAAGGAACCATGTGAAAGAAACCAGGAAATCTGTACGAGTAGGCATAGGAATCATTATGCTTTAAATAGAGCAAAGGATTTTTCTTTAATTTTCCATCCTTACCAAATTCCCAAACTTTGTCAAAGAAAATACAGGGAAACTATCCTTATTACCATCACTACCACCATCACCACCACCACCACCGACGCACACGCATCCACGCACGTGCGCCCACGTGCACAAAGGGAGAGAACACAGAAAGAAAATGAATAAATGACCGAGCTCTTCATATAGGAAAGCAAAGGAGTTTGAATTGATAATGATCATCATTCTGCTCTATCAGGTGTATGAAAAGGTTGGGCTTTGGGGTCAGGCACCATGGATGAATATCCCATCTCTACCTCTTACTTGCTATGTGATGTTTGACAAAGCATTTAACCACTACAGTCCTCACTTTTCACATCTTCTAAATATGGAGAAAATCATATAGCTCTCTAATGATCTGAGGCAAAGATCTTATCATGTCTTATTCTCTTTTCCTGGATGTAATTAATTTACCAAGCACACAATATGCATGTGAGAAGCAACAGTTAAAAACTTAATTAAATATTGTGTCACACAACAACCATTCCCAGAATAACATAGGTGCTCAGTGTTAACTAGGATTATTTTGGTAATGATGATAGTTATGTTTCCACTTGCTAAATTATTCTTAGTAAGTTAGGCATAATTTATACTACGCTTTCTGTGAAATAAATGTATTCAATTTCTATAAATCATGCTTTTTCCCTCCCATAATCTAAAGATTTTGCCTTAAATTTGGCTACAGAAGTTCTTTCAGAATGCTCTATATTTAGAGTTTACTTTTGAACTGTAGTTATGAGAATTAAGTGTAGGAGATTATGTTTTGCCAAACATATAATCAAATATAGGCATACCTCGTTTTATTGTGCTTTGTTTTATTGTGCTTCAAAGATATTTGTATTGTTTACAAATTCAAGATTTGTGGTAACCCTGTATGGAGTTAAGTCTACCAGCACCTTTTTTCCAACAGCATTTGCTTACTTCATGTCTCCATCTCACATTTTGGTAATTCTTGCATTATTTCAAACTTTTTATTATTTTTTTTTTTGGTATGGTGATCTGTGATCAGTGATTTTTAAAAATTATTTTATTTTATTTATTTATTTTTGGCTGTGTTGTGTCCTTCGTTGCTGCACACAGGCTGTTGTACACTTAATAGACTACGGTATAGTACAAATATAACTTTTATATGCACCAGGAAACCAAAAAAATTGTGACTGCCTTTATTGTAGTATTTGCTTTATTGTGGTGGTCTGAGCTGGCCACCACATATCTGGCATATCTCCAAGGTATGCCCGTGGAGCTGCCTGGACTCTGCATTTGAGCCTATTGTGACTTAATTCTCATTTATTTTTGACACAGCACACACGGTCCAAAGGCCTTGGGACTTTTGGGGAGCAAGCCTCTCCAGAGTTAAATTAAGCTGAATAAGCAACAAAAATAGAGGAGGAGCATCCTTGGCAAATATGTATTGGAAACTGCTGTATTCAAAATATTTCTGAAATAATTTGAGAGTTTTTTTCAAACCAAGAAAAATATTCTTGTGAAAAATTTGTTTTAAAGTTTTGGGGAAACCATTGTGTTTTAACTATTTCTTACCTGCTATTGGGTTTTAACCAGCATGTAATTTTTGATATTACATAAAGCTGAGCTAATACTTTGAATTTATTGGTAGATGCATTTATATCTGAAAAGTGATCGATTGTTGAGTAAAATCAAATTAGCAGCATTAACGTTACAATTTAGAGACAATACTTTCTTATAGAACTATGGCAAGGATATATATTACATAATGTTCTACAATTTTGGAAATGTACTTATACTGAGTAGGCACAGTTTTAGTCATTTTGGTCCATTTTTAGCATCTGTATATTTCATTTATAAACCAATCATGTATTAATTTGTCAAAAGTCTTCCCTATCTGTCTTTAAAAAGTTCTTTAATAAGTGGATTTATTTCACCAATTACATTTTAATATATTTCAGGACAAACCTTATATTCTTGTATTTCATTATATCTATTATTATCAATCAAGATTTCCCTGTTTTGTTTGATTTGGCTTTTTTCATATGCACAGTACCTATACACAATATTTATAGCAACTAACAGATATTGACTACCTAACATTTTTCAAGCACTCTTCTGGAAAATATGTGGTAAATTATTTAATTCTCACCCTACTCCTTTGAGATTACACCTATTTTACCGATGAAGAAACTAAGAAGGTCTAACAACTTGCCCAAGATCACACAGCTAATAAGTGGCCATGCTTTCTGTGAATCCCACAATTTGATCCCAGAGTCCCATGATTTTAACTGCCTTTGACGTTCTAAATCCGTTTTTCTAAATATGTGTGTATCAACCCAAATCTGAACTTTCCTGAGAAGGAAGTACAGAGAGAAATGAAAAAGGGAAAGACTGGGTAAAGGAAATAAAAGTGAGAGTGTGGCAGTTACAAAAGTTACAAAAGTCATTAAGTCATTTAGCTGACTGAAGCCAGTGTGAAAACAAAGTGTGATAACACACAAACCTCTTGTGCTGTGAGTAGAGGACTCATGCCTGTCACTCTTAAAATATCATATAACAGAGTCCTCAGAAACATCCTAGCATCAGGATGAGATACTGTCCTTTCTCATACTGAACTCTGAAGAAATTTTCAGAAGTTTGTTAAAAAATCATTTATGTGAAGGTGATTCTAAGAATTAGGATTATGTGAATAACTAGGGAATGTAAATTGGTGGAACCACTATGGAACACAATATAAAGGTTACTCAAAAAATTAAAAATAGGACTACCATATGATCCAGCAATCCCAGTTCTGGGTATGTATCCAAAGAAAATGAACACAGGATATTGAAGAGATACCTGCTCTCCCATGTTCATTGCATCATTATTCACAATAGTCAAAATAAAAAGTGGTTGCCATGGGCTGTGGGGTGGGGTAAATAAGAAGAGGTTGGCAAAAGGGTACAAACTTTTGTCTATAGATGAAAGAGATCTGAGGATCTAATGTAAAACATGGTGATTTTAGATAACACTGTATTGTAGAATTGAAATTTGCAGAGAGAATAGAGTTTAAAAGTTCTCACAAAAGGAAGGAAGGAGGAGTGAAGGAAAAAATCTAAATGTAGAATTCTGGTACCTTTATTGAACTGAAAAAAATTTAGGGAGACTAGAAAAGTGTCATGATAGTGATGATGATCATAATCATAATGAAGATTTGTGTCACATTACTGGCAGCAACTTCAGTTGACAACCTTTTGATGTCAACGATATTACTCCTATTTTGCAGCTCAGAAAACTGAGGCTTGGACAGGCCAAGTGACACATAAGGGCAAAGAACAAGTAGGTAGCTAAAGCTCATTTGTGTACCCAGACCTTTCTCTAAAATCCATGCTCTTCCTCATTACACTTTAGATTTTTTTTCTTTGTATTATAGACTTTCTTTTTTTAACTTGGAAGGAAAATGACTCTATGAGATATTAAACTTAATACTCTTTAGTTCAGGTATATAATCAACGATGTTGGTTAATGACAGATTTACAAGCTGTCCAGCAGATGGGTGGTAGGCTTAACACCTTATAATAGAAGCAGGGATTCAGACTGAGATTCTTGTCCACCTCATCTAGCTCTACAAGAAAGGAAGAGATACAGGTAAAACAGAGCTATCCTTAGAACGCAGTTCTGGATTTATTCCAGTTTGCTATTTTTGTTGTTGGATTTAATATGTATACTAATATGCCTGGGCTGCTATAACAGAATACCACAGACTGGGTGGCTTAAGTAACAAGACATTTATTTTTTCACAGTTCTGGAGGCTGGAAGTCCATGATCAAAGTGATGGTAAATTCAGTTTCTGGTGAGGACTCTTCCTGGCTTACAGACCTCTGCTTTCTTCCTATGTCCTTACTTGGCCTTTCTTCACTGTGTGTGTGTATAGGGATAGAGAGGGAGAGAGAGAGAGTGAGCACCCTCTCTGGTGTCTTTTCTTAAGAGAACTAATCCTATGTCTGTGAGTCTATGGTTACCAAAGGCGAAAGGAGGGGGAGGGGTAAATTAGAATTAGCATATGCACACTACCATATATAAAATAGATAAACAACAAGGACCTACTATGTAGTACAGGGTACTATTTTCAATATCTTGTAGAGACCTATAATGAAAAGGAATCTGGAAAAGAATATATCTATATATCTCTCTCTATATCTCTCTATATACCGATATCTATATATCTATATCTATATCTATATCTGAATCACTTTGCTGTACACCTGAAACTAGCACAACATTGTAAATCAACTATACTTCAATTGAAAAAAAAGGGCACTAATCCTAACAAATCATGGCCCTACCTTTGTGACCTCATTTAACCTTAATTACTTCCTTAGAGGCCCTATCTCCTATTACAGCCACACTGCGGGTTACGGCTTTAATGTGTGAATTTTGGAGGAGCACAAACATTCAGTCCATAACAATTGGGAAGCCTCAACATGTCTCTGAATTTATCTGGAGACTGTCTAAAAGCCTTGTTAAACCTCATACCATGGAACCACATTGATATCTCTGTTCTGAATGTAAGTACACATGTCCAGATTAGACTTCTCAATTTCTTCATCTCTTTATCACTTCCAGGCTGTTTCTCGGGAATGAGTCCTCTCTCTGTGGCTCATAGGGTTTCCAGGCAGAGATAAGGTGGATGGACATAGAATATGTCATACAGAGTGAAGTAAGTCAGAAAGAGAAAAACAAATACTGTATGCTAACACACATATATGGAATAAAAAAAAAAAGTTCTGAAGAACCTAGGGGCAAGACAGGAATAAAGACGCAGACCTACTAGAGAATGGACTTGAGGACATGGGGAGGGGGAAGGGTAAGCTGTGACAAAGTGAGAGAGTGGCATGGACACATATACACTACCAAATGTAAAATAGATAGCTAGTGGGAAGCAGCCACAAGGCACAGGGAAGATCAGCTCTGTGCTTTGTGACTACCTAGAGGGATGGGATAGGGAGGGTGGGAGGGAGGGAGATGCAAGAGGGAAGACATATGGGGACATATGTATATGTATAACTGATTCACTTTGTTGAAACTTAGCAGAAACTAACACACCATTGTAAAGCAATTATACTCCAATAAAGACGTTAAAAAAAACAACAACAAAGTACTATTAGCTCTCACCTTCCAAGCCTCAGAGTAAAGCCTCAAGCATGTTCAATTTTGCCTCTTCCTTCACCATATTACAGAGTGCAGGACCCTAATTAATGGGACAAATACCTTAGAAAAAGAATGAGGTGCCCTACTCTAGAACTGCAGTAATATTTTGAAAACACATATTTTGAAAATCAAACTCTTAAAGGGAATTGACCAAACATTAATTCCTGCTTCTTGGAAAATACCCATCACAATAGAAATTGAGGTTTGGTAATTCAAATTCTGCACTAAAATATTACTATGCCTTTGGCAATTAATGGAAATAGATCAACACAATAAAGTTTTGAGATGATATAATTCAGTAACACACAGTCTTATGAATAAAAATTATTGAATTTCACAAAGTCCTGTTTAACTATTAAACTCATTGCTATAAAGTTAGCTAATAATTAATGAGCATAATTCTTCAGCATAATTATGCTGAAGAATAAAATTGAATTTTATTTTGTATTTGTAGTTTCATTGTGTCTTTAATGAATTTCTAAAGTCATAATATCTGAGTAGAATTCTGTGAGGCACTGGGATATTTAATATAAAACTAAATTTACTTTTGTTTTGAAATTTTATTAAACTTCTGTGTGACTTAAATTTTATGTAAGAGAATTCTTTGAGCTACTGATTTCTATGTTTCACATACTAAAGTGATACCTATGGATACTGAGTAAATGAATGTGCTGTTTATGATAATAACTATGTTTCAGATAAATTGAGTGAGATAATACATTTCTATGACTTTATGATGTGAGTGGTTAAGGAGCGTCTTGTGTTCCTTTTACTTTGCTTGTTTTTAAGAAACTCTAAGTGGGAGGCGGGGTCTGGGTGTGTGTTCACGTAAATGTATCTTAAATATTACCTAATAGAATTTCTAGATATATGGTGATAAAATTTGCATATTTAGTCAAATTACATTTATTTATGTATAGTTTAGGAATATTTGTTTTTAAATGATATTCAACTTTTTTGACATATGCAGGTACAGGAAAGAAAAGTTTAATGAAAAGTATCTTGGTACAATTTATGTGCAAAGAGTTTAGAAGTTAATATTGCTTTACTGACCAAAATAAAATGAGGAAACAAAGACTTAAGAGGGTCAAGATGTTAATTAGAGTGGAAAATATAACTTTTTATTCTGAAATGGACCTGCGTATGTTATAGCAATTTGAAAATCTGAAGCACAAATTTGAACGAAATGTTAAACTTTTTTATTCCTTGTAAAATCATTGTCAAGTTGAAATGGAAATTAAGTGCATTAAAGACTTTTTGAGCAGAAAATAGTAGATGTACTTCAGGAGCTACTGGATAAATTTCTTTCAGTTTTTACAGGAAATACATATTGTTTACTATTCCTGATAAGGTTAAATAAAAATGAAGCACTCAGGTTTAAAAAAACAGACTGGAAAGAATGTAACGCATTCACTCCTTAGGTTCTTAAGTCATTTTTTTTTTTTTTTGTTCTTTTGTTCTGTAATTGATTGCTAGCATCCCCTTTAACCCACCTTAAAGGGCAGGCAGGAAATTCATGTTTTCGTTCATCAGCCCATCCCTCTGAAAAGCGTTCGATATTAAAACAGTTTGCAAGGAGCAAAAGCAGAGGAAACAAGAGGCCCAGCTAGCCTGTAGAAAGGTTAGAAGATACACGCAAGATTGCCTGAAACATACATCGAGAGTCTTGTTCCTGTCCAGTATTTGCATGGAGCTATCAAGTTAATTAGGGTATGACTCTGTTCGCTTTCTATGTGACCTTTTCTTATATCTGTGGCTCTCTCGTTCATGTGGTGTCATAAAGCTATGGAAAAGTCTTTCTAGCTGTTTGACACAAACTAGAAAAAATTAAGCATTGATATTTGCTTTTGCCTGAAGGTTTTACAGCAGCAAATTACTGCAGAGGCAAAGTTGATGTTGTGGTAGATTTGCTGTGGGTGTCAGAATGTTTCTTTTGTCTTTTAGTTCCCCGCCTTCCCCGATGATCAGGTGCGACCAAGAGAGTTGTGCAGAGAGGTGGCGGACTGGGGGCGGTTCAGGAAGAGGTTACATGGCAGAATTCCCACGAATGCTGGCGAAGGATGAAAAACATAAAGAAATCTTGTTTTTCTGAACTAGAGGATTCTCTGCATGACTTCCCCACTGTTGGGGTGATGAGCTTTCAGGCTAAGATTTTATTAACAATTCATATGGAGATTGAGGGCAGCGGAGGAGCAGATTCTCACATAAACTTGATCTGTCCATGAATGCTGTTCTCTGTTTGCCCTGACCCTGCCTGGCTTAAGACACTGCCTGTGAGGCCAGTGTGCCAGACACAAAGAAAGAAATGAAAAGCAAGCACATTCCAGGAGTCTGCACAAAAGACCGAGCAGTTTCTAGTCATCTCCCCAGAGAGGATCTTATCTCTGCATGGCCAAAAAAGTCTAAAATGTTTTCATTTGTGTACCTAAAGTTTTAAAATCGATGTGGCTCTTTATTAGGCAATAGTCTATAGTGATGTTGTGTTAGGTTTTAAAGTTTTGTTTTTAGAACTTGTTGAAACTAGAAAAATATTTGCAAGGGTGCATTTTCTGAAGTTTAGCTTTAGAAGTCCCTGGCCTTGAATTGTTTTTACTTCGTTGATGGGTAGGTACATTGCAAAATGAATCCTTTCCAGCTTTAGAGAAGCCAGAACAACATTTTAAAGCTTGACTTGACTTCATGATGCCTTGTGACACTGCCACTCTGGAACTTGGGGCAGGGTTAACGCATGAGATGAAGTTGACATAGGGGCACAAGCACAGCCTTACCCCAAGCTCCTGAGCACAGACGGCAGAGCTACATTTGAAAAAGAAGCAAGTGAAGAGAAAAGTTTGAATGAGACAACGTGCAAGGGAGACTAGGGACTTTTAACATCGTGATATTTCTACAATTATTGGCAGTTCACTATATCTAGATGCATTACAACAGGATAATGACAAGCTATAGCAAGCTGTTTCTCTATAATTTAATATACTAGGTTTTATTGTTTAACAAATGCACATTCTGGAAGTATAATATATTAAGGTTTAGGGGTTAAAAATTTGACAACCATAATTAATTCTGTTGCTAAATTACATTTCCACAGATGCTTAAATATCCGGACTTACAGGCTCTTGAATTTTGTTTACGTGTTTAACCGTTCAAGTTGTTTCAAACTTTTATGGTTCCTGAATTAAATAACCAGTAGAGGAATGTAGGCAAATGCTATTAATTATGATAGGCTTTGTTCCTCTCATTTTATAGTGGTTTTATTTCCATGAAATTAACTGTTGTGCTTAGGCTAATTGTCAGTAATTGGTGACAAAATCACTTCATTGTTTTTCTATAGCGTGGTACTAATTAGGATCTTTGCAATATTGGCTCAGCCATGTTCTACATTTTACCTTCTATATTGAATCATTGGTAGATAATATCAAGTGCAACTTACAAAAATCTATGAGATAAAATGTTTCTATTAATAATTAAACAAGTCTTTTAAACAGCTTGTAAATTAATTTTAAAATATTGAAATTGAAGGAAGCTTTTATTATAGGTTTAGTCAGTTTCATGAAACATCAACTGATTTTTCTGATTTGGAATCAGAATCCTCTTGGAATCATCCTTAAAATATCACAGTTACAACTTCAACTGCTTAGCCACATGCATTTTTATTATTCTATTTGTGTCTGCAACATTGAAATTAGCATTGCTAAAAGTGTTTTGGTAAGGTATCACAGGGCTGGACCCATTGTCTTTCTTTTCATGCCTGATAGCTATATCGTAAAATATAGCATATTGTTTATTCTTGTTTTCTAACAAACTTTTTCTGTTTTTTGCCACACAAGAATGTTTTTTGAAGCAGTTATATTCACATGAAAAAATATATGAATAGTTGAGATTCTAAAAGCTTAGTTTTATGTTTTTCTCTTAAATATAGAAAAGTATGTTCCATGTAGGTGACAGGTTATAAAGAAAGAAAATGGGAGAATACTCTATTTTGTGAAGTGAGGTTTAATGCCGATGGCAGAAAATAGTACAACACTGTGTATCCCATTAAAACAATCACAGTCAATACTACTTCGCTCATTTTTTTCCTTAAAAGAATTCTCAGCCAATTCCCCTGTGATTTTTATAAATTTGTAAGTTACAAAAGTTTTCTAATACTTTGAGGTATAGCCTCCTTGCTTCTTTTCCTTATTCTAAGATACTTTTACCAACTGAGTGCATTTTGCAGTTTACAATGCACTCAGTTTGTTTTAAATGCCACAGTAATGTATAACTTAGAGCTTAGTGTCTCACAGTCTTGAAAAAAGTTTTAAGAAGCGATTAGAAAAATAATTACCTATTAAAAGGTGAAGATTGGTTTAAGCAGGGAGAGAAGAAACTGAACTTTGAAATTGAAAGCATTCATTGTTAGCCCGACACATATGCACCAAATCTGAAATTAGAGAAAACTCATGAAATACGTATCTTGGCAAGGGGAATTGTTTAAATTTTCTAAAGCTGTCAGCCCTTTTTTTTTTTTTTTTTCTGTTAAAGAACAACTTCAAATGGAAAACTTCACCTTTTGTACAAAGTTGAAATGTTTTATTTTTGCAGGATTGTTCTACACTGTACAAAACCAGAACAACAGCTCAGGGGGAGGGGGAGTGCACAAATGAAAATCTTTCTATCATGTTAGAATGTTCATAGCAAAGCTCAAAAACTATAAAAATCTATGGTTGTTTCCTTGAAAAAAAATATTTTGATTTACAGCAGTTATTTGAATAACCATTCAGTTTCTTTGGTAATGTGTTGTAATAAATGCACATCTCCTAAATGAAGAACACTCACGAGGACACAAAACTCAAACATAAACTATGTTTAGATGCTGCATTTCAGTTGGTTACCCCATAGGATTAAACAAAGTTCTTTTTCTCTTCTCTTCTCTTTTTTTTTTCTGTAGAAAATAAATTCCCCAAAGTAAAATGCAGTTTGCTCCTTTTTCATCTTATTGGTGGATATCCAATATATTCTCTTGTTATCAGTTTTAAATATATAGAATGTGAAATATTAATAAGTTTGAGACTGACTTCTAGGTTTAAAAATGAGAAAGTATTATAAAAGTTACTTTGGGAAGATAATTTTTCTTTTTGATTCATCCTGCCTTATTATGGACTCTGGAGAGTACAATAGGATGGGGTTTTCTTTCTTGAGTATTCTAAGTGTACACAGAAAACACAAGAGAGGAACTAGAACCCTGGTAATACTGTGAGCCACATCCATGGGCATTTGAATCCTATAGTAAAAAAAAAAAACAAACAAACAGAAAAAACTAATAAATCCAGTCTGCTTCTCACATAATCATACTTGACAACCATAGAGACACTGCTGGGGCTAGCACGGGTATCAGTCAGCATCTTTGACTGCTCTGGCTCAAGAAGTCTCTTATAACTGTAATCGGTTTCTTCATCACTCCAAGCTGTGCCAACACCCCTAATTAGCCATAGTCTCATTTTAAAAATTAAAAACAACCCACATGCAATAACATCAACAACAAGAAGTACCCGCAGCCATATAACTATGTTCTTTGTGTGAACTCACACTACATACAAGTTGCATTCAGTTCCTAGCCTCTAAACTATAAGGGCCATACATGGGGTTAATCAACTGCCCCAATGGGAGGTGCACACACAATTAGGATGACCAGATCCCACTCTGGTGCTACCAGACTTTGGTAGTGTTTGTTATATTTTACTGTGTTTTTTTCAGTGATGTGCTTGTTCATATCAGCCTCACTGTCTTATTGCTAATTGTACAACCCACTAACTAAGGCAAGCAGCAATAAATGGAATTTAAAAATGATTAGCTTGGTGCTCTGTGGTGACCTAGATGGGTGGGATGGGGGACAGGGGAGGGAGGTCCAAGAGGAAGGGGATATAGGTATACATGTAGCTGATTCACTTCATTGTACAGCAGAAACTAACACAACATTGTCAAGCAATTATACTCCAATAAAAAAAAAAAAAAAGATCAGAGGTAGAACATATTTACTCCAAGTTAGTTTTAGTTTATGTTGCTCAAATAAGTTTCACATTCCATGAAAATTGTCCTTTTCCAGGGGTTACCTTCCTGAAGCCCTTCGGAAAGTGGGCAATGACTACATTAAAAAACATAACCCATGATAAAACAACGTGATAATGTGCTTGAGGTGCTTTAAATTTTACTTAATTTAGAATGTAGAGAGTAACAATTTTCTGTCTTGTAATATATGCATACATGTCTAAAGACATATACTAGCCTTCCTATAATATTCACCTTTCCTGGGGCATTATTCTGTGTTGAGCCATATGAATGGCTGTGTTGAGCCATACCACAATCTGTAGCTTTGAGAAATTTTTCATAATATCAAATACAGGCCTCAACAAGTAAAACGTGGATAAAACAGGTTCATGAATGCATGCCCTGTGTCTTACCTGGGGGCAGGCAGCCATCACTTCCTGCTCCAGGTGCCTAATGTTTGCAGGTGAAATGAAACTGTGTATGTTTTGCCCTTTGTTCCATTTGGCCTATTGTTTTTATTTGCAAATATGATTGAATTGAAAACTCATTTGCTCTGGAATCCAGGAGTAATCTCCAACTAATGATTATTTTGCAAATTACCTATCCATCTATTAGCTAAGAAAATAACTTTTCTTTTTAACAGCAAAGTCTGGCTACTTAAGATTTTAACTCCAAGGATGAACATAGAAAAAGATCAAGCTCTAAATCACTCTTTGGGTGTATCTTCTAATTCTCTCTTTAAATTACTTAGGATGAGATGTGACATTTATAGTTTGTCATATTATTCAATGTCTCATTTTAAAAAAATAATTTTAAATAAAATAAAAAATCATAAAGATATTAGGCACTAAAATGTGCTATAATCTTGCATTATTGAAATATAAAAGAGTAAAATTATGTAGAGTATCTCTGGAGGTACATATCTTTCATAAGCTGTCACGTGGCCATGGAAGGAAGCTGTGTGAAGACAGAGCAGTCACCTATATCTAATTAAGCTGCAAGATGATACAGAGAAAATTTACTAGAATGAAGAAAAAAATCTGCCTTTTTGGAAACTGCATTAAAAACTTAATTTTCTTTTCAAATACAGACTTTTGTTCTGGGGATAACTTCTAACAAGCTCAAGATGTGGACTATTCAATGAATTATTACAACATATAGCCTAGAGTATGGCCACATTGTAAACTGTCAAAGGTACAGAAACAGCCGAGCAGGCCATGTGATTTTAGTTAACACACTCAGAGTGAAGTGAATGTAGGCAATTCTTAACCTTGATTTTTACATGTGCAGTTTTGTTCTTTGGTTTCTTTCTTCCTTTCTCTGATCGATTCCCAGGCAAAGCCAGAGTTCTTCAGGAGAAGGCTGAGATTATAACAATGTCAGCCTTTGCTTTTAGCAGAGTGATGAGGTTATCAATAATGCATTGGAGATCTCAGGAACCTTGTACATACGGACATCACAGCTGACCAGCATTTATTGTAGGACTTGCAGATTTGAGCTGAGATGTCACCACATCTGCTTTTGAGCCAGCCATCGATGCATTCTCAAGAAATCTTGGGGGCGTAGGGAGAGCTGTAGAGATTATGTAACTGAAACACTGCATTTGAGGAGGTGATTCAGGGGTGAGAATACATCTATGAAATTGCTTTTTTAAAGAAGCCTATTCAATACTCCTCTAATAACCTTCTGCCTCCCCAGTTCCCTTCTAACGTTTATAAGTTTTGTTGTTTCTCTGACAAGTTTATTCATATCCTAACAGCTTGCCTGGCAGCAGGGTTCATGTTCTGTACTTGGGCTTTCTGGTCACGGTGGTGACTGAGAGTAATAGAGAGGAGGAATAAGAGAGTGTGGAAATGCAAAGCTGTCTCTTGTTACATTTTATCGATCTCATTCTGGTGTCATTCAATTAAGACAGAAATGTGATGGATAGTCTCTGCACAGATTCCTGGCTTGCTCTCCATCCTTTGCAGATAAAGCTTTTGTGTTTTATTTTTGAGTGGGGGAGGGGTGAGGAAAGGGCATGGGCAAATGGGAGAAATCAAAGATGCTATGTGATCTGAATTACAAATCAATGTCTCTCCAAGGGTGCTCCAAAATGTCAAACATACTATGTTTATATTTTCACTTATTTTCTCATACACAGAATACCTCTGTTGATGTATTGGATAGGTTACTAGAATTTAAGGTAGGGCTAATTCTTGCTTATTATTTTCAAAGACTGAGGAACTATCATCATCCTCCTGCCAGCTCAAGATAATTAAAAATGAGCAACATGGAAAAAGACTTGAGTCAACTCATGCCATCTCTGAAGTCTGAGAAAATGAAAAATTCTCTTCTCATTTTTTTTTTTATGGACCTGTGATTCTAGGTTGTCCTTTTGACAAATATATTTTAAAGTTGGTAAGACAAAAATAGTACATAAAGGGGTTTTCTGTTAATAAATAAATCATTCTTATTATCGCCTATGCTACAAAGAAGTATGCTGTCGTGAGTTAGATATCAGAATTTAGTACTACAATATAAATTCTGATCCTTACTCTTGGTGACATGCTTCCCCTTAACTACATCACTCCCTCGTGTTTGCTGCCACTATTACAATGACAGTGATGGTAGTTCACGGATGTGAGAAGCTGTAAAACCAATAACTCATGTATGCAAAGTGTTTTATTTTTTTAAAGAATTAAAATAATTAGTGCAAACAGATATCATAAAAGCAGGTTACACTAAGCAAACTCTCTTGGTTCCTCCCAAAGCAATACCAGACTTAAAATGAGCATTCATGATTTTCTAATCAAGGTTACAGCTTCTGATAATTAATGCACACTGAAAGGCAGTGTGGAATAAAAATATAAGCAGGACTTTTAATATCAGACAAATATGTTAATGTCCAGGCTCCCCTAGGTATTTGGTATGTGACCTTGGATAAGATACCTACAACCTCTAGTTTAAAACTTAATTACTTTATCTGAAAAATAACCAAACAGAATTACCAGTTTAAGTATATGGAAATGTCTACTCCATGCTTGTCCTATGTACTTGGCACACAGGAGGTATCAAACACGTTTACTTTCATCCCGAATCCCCCTTTATGGTTTTGACACTGAGTAATTTGATCCTCTAATAAGCTTGCTCAGTCATTAGGAATGTAAACTAAGAAAAGTAATACAGTTGGACCCTACCACTTTGAGTCCAAAATTTTTTCCAGATCCTAATTCATAGAAGCTAATTTACCAATCTGTGATATTTTATTAAAGAAATTCCCAATTGTTCACTAGAAGTTTGTCCTAAAACTTTCTTTGTGAAAGGAACTCTGTGTATTAGATCTTAATCCAAGTTGTATTTGTCAAAGATATTTTAACTATCATGTTTTAACCTTAAAGTTAAAGAGCAGCAGTAAACTAAAGCAGTTATTTACTAATTTCATAAAGTTTAAGGGCACCCGGAAATGATTTATTTGGGGATTTAACTGATAGCTAACATCATAACACACTCAGTAAGCTAAAAAACACAAAATCTTGTATTGCTGGCGCATGTGTAACCTTATAGGTATTGTTAAAAGTTAAATGTATGTATGTGTGATGGGATTTGACCCTCTTCATTTGCACTCCCTTCTGAGATCATGCATGCTTAAAAAGAGTGTTTAAAGAAAATCATCTTCATGAATCAAGGCTTACCACAAATACACATCAAGGTGTAATTGGCATTTATTAAAGACAAATACATCTATAAAGGATAGGTAGTAAGAAAAATATATTTTTCTCCATGAACAAAATATAGTGAGTAACTAGATTCTTTCTGGTGAAAGGAAAGTTTTATCCTAAACTTTGCACTTTTTTTTTTTCATTTATCTGCTTTGTGTGTGCAGCCTCGTATATCCTTTCTGAAAACGACCAACGCTTTGCTTGAAGATATAATGAGCTAACAGATTCCTACAGTCTCACACAATCATTGTGCATTCAATCAGCATTACACGGGAATATATGTATTTGGATGGGTGATTAATACAGTCAATTAACTCATTTCATAGACGGTACGAGAAGTGCTCCTTGATGTCCTAGGGTAATGATCAGTTTTCCCCCCAGTAAGGTAGGAATTACCATGCTGTGTTTGGTCATTCTCAATCACCCTTTGAGGTATTTCAGGTCCAATTCGGGGGATGGAGTGCTTTTCTACTTTCTTGGGTCCAAGGAGGTGCTACTGAAAAACAACTTTCGAAGTTGCACCACATTCCATGGCTGACCGACAGATTTAAAGTATTTCAGAAGGTAGACTTTTAAAAAAATTACAAGTAATTATAATTTACAGAAGCAGAGACCCCTGTACTGAGATCTTACCTTATGCATTATAACTTTCCATGTTCAATTCCATGAGAGCATATAACCTAAGCCTTGTGGCAATATTGCCTCCTCTTAAATTCTTAAAGAACTGCTTTCATCGCAATTTACAAGATAGTTAAGCACCAGTGGCCAAGGACATTTTTTTTCTTTAAAAAATTCTTTGCTGCCTTCAGCTAAATTGAATTCCTTGTTGTTGTTGTTTACCTTCTACTTCTTTATAGGCTCTCTTTTTTATTAGAACGTGAGCATTGTGAAGTAAAAAAACCATTGCAGATCATCAAAGAATATCTGTTAAAGTAACCACGCTGACAGTACTAAGGGTGTCCTCAGGAAGCAAGAATGTTGCTGTATTGTCTCCATTCCTATTTTATGATCATTAAAGGGATTTCAAGGATGATGCCACCCTTAGTCCTTGGCTGTCCCTTCTCTTCAACACTCACACTTAACATTACAGATTACAGAACAGGAATCTACTCTATAAGCATGCAGTTTGAAGCATCTGTTCTACATTTGTTACTGAACTCACATGATGTTCTGGGCATTTTGTTGATTGCAGGGTGTGAACAATTTCAAATTGATATCTATATACAAATTAATACTAATATTTATCATCATTTTGTGTCTATTGTTAGATTTTTCAGGACCTGATCGGTATCTCTCTCTCGGTCTATCTTCTTTTTCCTGGTTCTTAGAGAAACCTTAACCTTTATGCATGGCTTTCTGGCTGTAACAACATGTTTTAGAATGCTTCTTCAGCAAGCAGTCCATGACCACATATCCCAAATATATCATTCTTTTCCAACTTAAAAAGTCTTTCCTAATAGTATTTTTGTTAATGTTCCAGACTAAGACAACTCCAAATTGCTGTTCTCCAGCTGAAACTCTGTTTCAGTTAAATCCATTTTCTAGGTTGGCTCATTCTCATTCACGCTCGGTTTCTTTTTCTCTTTTATTTTTCACGCTTTACTCATCACCTCTTCTCTAATTATGTTGGCAACTCTTTGGAAACGTAAAATTAGAGTTTTAGACTTGGCATGAACCCGAGGCCCACTAAGGTCATAATTGCTCATATTAAAGAGAAAATTTAGAAAATGTCCTAGCCTTGTGAAAAAACCTAGATGCCTTTTTAAAGAATCAACACTATCATCTTATCTTGGAGTTTGCAGACAATTCCTCGTCCTATTTATCTTTCTGTTCATGGTGCCTAGCACACAGGAGGGGGTCAGTGAATGCTTGTTGAAATAGCTATGAATCTTTATACCATATTTGAAGATATTTTTAACACAAGATGAGTTAAATTTTATCTTCCCAAACACAGATGTGGTAATTATGCATTTTTCTGATCATGAACAGGAGTTTGAATGTTTTATAACTATGTCTTGATAACTCTTCATCGAGATTCTATTGCTCTAGAGGAAAGAATCAGGGCCCTATTTTTTCTGTTTCCCCTCAGACCATTTCTAGACAATTAGTATTAGCATTAATATTTTCATGATTTTTATATTAGAAGATGCAAACTTGTTTGCTGAGCATGATTCTCTTTGAGAACTCCTGGTGGTTTGCTACACATGGGAATGTGACAAGCTATTTTGATAGTGGAATTTTGAGAAATATTATGCTAAGGATATAAGATATACACCCAAAGCACACACATTAAAACATACTAGAGAAGAAAAATAGAAATTTTCCATGTTGACAAAGCTTCTCACTGTACTCTCACCAAGGTCTTTTACCATCTCTCTCACCAAAATCTAATTTTGCCTTGTAGGTTTTTCTGTTTTGTTTTGTTTTCAGTCACTAATGAGAATAATATCAGCTATTTGGCCGTCCACTTGAATTACTCAGTTTAGTATTGAACCAGATTGGTCTCTGACCACTAGGCACAGCAAGCATCCTAAAAGATGGACTTATAACAGGTTGAATCAAAAGTGTGGGAAAGGGAGGGGGAATTATCTGGACATGCTGTGTGACTTGAGACAAATAATTTTGGTGTTTCTATACATAATTGGAGAAGTCTTAAAATATAGACATGTACTTCTTGCCTCATTTCTGTCATGTTAGATATTTCATGGTTGTTTTTTTTTTTTTTTTCTCCCAGTGAAACAGGTTCATAAAGATGAAAGCTCGTTCACTATTTTAGGCTGAACCTTGAAAAGGATTTGCACCTCAGTTGGGCATTAAATGTTCCCGGGCTCTGTTGTATTTGGTCAAAAAACATATTTGATCATTTTATCCAAAGGTTATAAAGTCCTCTAAGCTTAACTCTTACAAATTCAAGTTTATAAGAGACTTTTTGATAGAAAAAAGCAAACTACCATGGATATATAGACACATATACTATGTTTGCTGGTCAAAGATTTTCTTCTCAGTATAATAGACAATTTGGGAAATGATATTAGTGTTTGTATGAAGCTTACAGATTATAAAATCAAAGTAAATAGTGTACATTAACCCTAATGATATACCAGATAATTATCACCTGAAGTTCCAGTCAGGTGGCGAGGAGTCCTCAACTTGGTTGGGGAAGAGGTTCCTTCAGATGGACTCTGTTATCGCCTCCCTTTTTAGTATTCATTTAGATCATTCACCATTTATAGGTGAAATAAATCATAAGAATGCTGATGTAGCTCAAAATAGACAAAAATAACTTTGAAAAGTAAAACTCCAAAGAACAAACCAGTCGCCAACAAATCAAAGCATTTCACTGGCACAGATGTATATTTTGATCCTTTTTGTTTGTTTGCCTACTTGTCTGTTTTTGATTTAAGCAGGTAGCAGTTTACCTAGCAAAGTTTCAAATACAAAATAAAGTTGGATTAGATTATCTGTAATATTGCTGCCGGAGTTAGACGTTTATGATTTCACAAATATATAACAAAAGTCACCAAACAACTATACTATTTTGTGTCCTTTCTGAATTTTGGAAAGTAGACTTTCTGATTTTCTTTTAATCAGCAGAAACGAATCAAAGGCCTCTTATGTGAGCACTATGGTCAGCAAAGGGTGATTATGAGTGTACAGAAGTCATCACTCTTAAGAAGCTTGCAATGCTCCTAGGGAGAAAGCACCTAGAAATAAAAGGAAAGCTAAGAATTGTAAGTTGGTTCTAAGTGCTCAAGAAGGGTTACAAGGGATACCTTCTTCAGACTTAGGAAAGATTTGGGCTCTTTTTTAATGTGACCTGGAGCCGTCAGAGAAGGCTTTTGGAATAGATCTGTTTTGAAAATTGTTCTGAAAGAAAATTAGAGATAGAAAAACCACCACCACCAACGACAAAATCTCAGTGAACTGTATTTCTGTTCCCAACCTCAGGACCATGGGAAAACACACATTTTACATGGAGAAAATGGGCCTATTAACAATTGCCCCTGGGCATCATAGAGATGATCTATGAGCAAAAAGAAGATTAATATTCATTGCATGTTGCTTCTCTGGCTGGACTTAATCACTGGTTTGATGATCCAAATCAAACTATGTGTCCCAATGAATAATTATGTAAATATAATATAAAATGGTAGGGGCACTTTTGTATTTGTGGGTGAGTGGATATGAATAGAGACATGTTTTTTCACCTCTTGCATAAATCTCTCTCTCTCTCTCTCTCTCTCTCTCTCTCTCTCTCTCTCTCTCTCT
>NW_021703767.1:27195310-27303414 GCF_005190385.1 Monodon monoceros | reverse complement strand
TCTCTCTCTCTCTCTCTCTCTCTCTCTCTCTCTCTCTCTCTCTCTCTATATATATATATATATATATATATATATATATATATATATATATCTGCCCAAAACTTTTAGGTCTTTTCTGATTTAGTTGAAATGTTACAGCCTCAAGATGGTACGGAGACATGTATAATATGCCATAAGAAGTAATAAGGTGTATGAAAAATGCTTCATTTCCCACTTGTCTACTTCTAAAGTCCTGCTCCTTTCCAATTTTCCTTGTCTCAGTCAATGGCACCAACATCCACCAAGTACCTCAAGCGTAAAACCAAGGTGTGATCTTGGATTTCTCTCTTTTTCTGATACCCACGTCTCTTCCATCAGCAAGTCCTGCCAACTAACTCTGTTCCAGTATAACCACTCCCCCCTAGCTCCAAGGCCTCCAGTCTTCCTTGAGTCACTGTCATCTCTTGTGGAGGCTGTTGCAGTGGTCTCTAACTGGTATTTCTGTTTCCACTCTTCCCCCTAGAGTTAACTTTCCAAACGACAGTCAAGGTGATTTTTCAAAGCCCTCCAGTGACTTCTCAGAAAAGAAAAAATCCCAACTCCTTACCCTTGCCTGCTTGAGCCTGCATGATGAGATCTCTCCCTATACGCTTTCACCTCCTACTACTTTCCCACTTGTGCATTCTGTCCTCGTGATGCTGGCATTCATGGAGTTCCTCTAAAATGCCATGCTCCTTCTAGCCTGGAACACTCTTTCACACAACCTTCATATGAATTTCTCCTTACTACATTCAGACCACTACTAAACTGTAACTTCCTCAGAAAGACCTCTGACCTCCCAACCACTACTTGCAACTCATTACTCTCTATTCCCTTACCCTAATTTGTTTTATGTCATTAATACTTGTCAATACCTAGACTCATGTTATATATTTGTTTATCGTCTCTTTCCTCGATGTAAGCTCCATAAGAGCAAATAATGTCTCTCTTGCTCATCTGTAGCATCTAGGAGAGTTCAGGGCACATAAGAATTATTCTATTAGTATTTGTTGAATAAATTTGTTAAAGAAAGTGGAGCGTAGTTCGCAAGACTTCATCTAAGTGAGAAATTTTTCTATAGCCAGGAAGACCTGGATTTAAATCTCAGTTTGGACTCATGCATAACTTCTGGATTGGGGGAAATCACCAAACACTTGAGTTTTCTTTTGCAAAAATGAGAATAACATTACCTATCAGGATAATTTGTAGAGAGGATTAGAGGTAATGAGCAGTATAAACACAATAGTTAGCCAATACAGATGTTTACTAATAAGAGTAATAATAATGATGATGATGGTAAATATAAGAGTAACATGAATGTTCCCTGTATTCTGGCCAGTCTATCACCAAAGAAGCAAAAACACAAAAATACCCACTCTTCAGTTTATTATCAGGCACTTCTATTAGGCACTTGAATATGCACCCTTGGGAAATAGAATAAGAACCAAAGCTTAAATAGTTTAAAGTCATATGGGACAAAACAATGAAAAATACACAAGAGAGAACAATCTTACACTGGAAAAGAAATTGATCAAATGACCTAATGTATCTTTTTACTATTTCTAGGCAGAGCATGTATGTTTAATTCATAGAATTCTTCACTGCTTCTGTGTTGGAATACACTTAGATGAAAATTGCATTCCTATCAACAAAATTGGATTAAAAAAACCTCACACACCAAAGATTTCAGTATTGAAAAGTTTTTCTATACAATATATTAAAGTTCATTGACTAGATTAACCCCCACTTGCACTTTGTGTGAATTATAAAAAGGTGCCCTTTCCTCTGTGCAGAGGCCACATGCACATTTGCAGGTGTAATTGGACTCGTGCTTGTGGTTTGGTAAGCAGAGTATGAGCTGGATTTCAGCCTCACTCGCTCCCTAGCCAGTGTCCTTTTTAGAGATCCCCACCCAAACAACCATAGGCAGGGGCCCTGTAAATATTAGACAATGAATACGATGACAGAATAGGATTCTGAATAAGGTGAACTGAAGATAGGTCCATGGTTTCAGCTCAGTTATGCTTTCCTTCAACTGGAAATTTGAAAAGTCTGCTGAATAAATGAGACATATGGTTTCTATAACAGGAAGACAATTATAATCATGTCATATTTAATTATAGCTCACTGATTATTGTTAATTCAAATTCTAAAAAAAAAAATGCTATTACCCAAGTAGCATGTTTGTGAATTTTTTTGTTGTTGTTGTTGCATTGGTTCTTAGTTGCAGCAGGCAGGCTCCTTAGCTGTGGCAGTAGGGCTCCTTAGTTGCAGCAGGTGAGCTCCTTAGTTGCAGCTCGCAGGATCCTTAGTCATGGCTCACTGGCTCCTTAGTTGCTGCTCGCGAGCTCCTTAGTTGTGGCATGCGGACTTTTAGTTGCGGCCTGCATGTGGGATCTAGTTCCTGGACCAGGGATCGAACCTGGGCCCCCTGCATTAAGAGTGTGGAGTTTTAACCACTGCGCCACCAGGGAACTCCCATTTGTGAATATTTTAAGGCTAAAACATATTTGGATAAATTTGTTGTGGTAAGGAAGTCAGGGTAGGAAAGGGAGGAGTTGATCGGGAACTGAATTTGAGTCATCCCTCTGCTTAGAGAGTACCTTCAAGCTCAGTTTAATTCTGTTGATCTTTATTGAGCATCCACTCCTCTGATGGAGAATACAGTTGTTAACAGTTTCAGACCTTATGAAAGCAACACCTGGGAGCACAGTATCTGTATATGTATCAGGGTACAGTCATATCAATGCCTTAACAAAGAATGCAGGTCAAAGGAAGAAAAGTCTATGTACTAACAGGTAGATCAGAAAAGTTTAATGGGTGAAGCAGTCTTTCATTTGGAACCTTTCAAGGCCAAGACCACTCTGTCTTGTTAATGTTAACATCCTAGTTGTCGACATTAAGGCTGGTCCTTTGAACAACTGGAAAAACAAAAATGTTCAGCTGGAGGGAAACAACATGAACAAAGGCAGAGATGAAAAAACAAAGGTACAGCCTCTTCAGGGAACAGTAGACAATTCATTCTGGCATGAGGGCAGGGAACATACCTGGAAAGAAGGGCTTGAGTTGAGCTCAACAAGATACAAAGGAGTCATGATTTAAACTAGATTCTATAAGAGTTTGCTTTTTTCTGTTTTGCTTTCTTTTTCAAAGCAATATATTTTCCTTGAAGGCTTTCGAACATGACCAGGTCTATAATTTATAATGAATGCTTTGTCTTATGTATGTAGAATGGATCACTTGAGTGAGGGAAAGTGAGGATGGTATTTAGGAAAAAAATCTTGTGTAGGACCTTAGAGAAGCAATAAGGACTTAACGTGAGATAAAAGTGAAGATAATGAAGATGAAGGCTTGGCATCATGTCGGAACTGTTCAGAAGAAAGAAAAAATGGAGAAGAAAGAGTTAATGAGGATTCTGAAATTTTGTACCTAAGTAAACAGAAAAATGATTTTGTGATGAACAGATTGGGTAAAGCTAAAAAACATCCTTGAGCTCCGTTAATTTATAAAATAAATTTTTTCTTAAGAACAAGGGCAAGAAGGTCTACAATGTTGAGCAAGTTTGCCTTTAGATTTATTGTGGATTCTTAGCTCCTTTATAGTTCTTTAAGATAATATTAATTCCTATTTATTCATTAAGCTTCAAGACATTTTATGTAGTCATATATTTATTCACATATTCCTGTTTTATTTCAGATAATTTAATCAGATTTGATTTGTAAATGTAAGTGAACTCACACATTTAATCAAGAATAAGTAAGACATAATACTGAATTAAAGCCCTTTAATGCTCATATTTGAATATCTGTCTTTTTCAGATATCATGTATACATATTTCCCTTTTAACTCTGCTGTAGCAATGATAATTTACCTTTTAGCTTTTATTTTATTTATTTTTTTTTTTTGCGGTACGCGGTCCTCTCACTGTTGTGGCCTCTCCCGTTGCGGAGCACAGGCTCCGGATGCGCAGGCTCAGCGGCCATGGCTCACGGGCTCAGCCGCTCCGTGGCATGTGGGATCCTCCCGGACCGGGGCACGAACCCGTGTCCCCTACATCGGCAGGCGGACTCTCAACCACTGCACCACCGGGGAAGCCCATACTTTTTAGCTTTTTGTTTTGAGATAATTTTAGGCCTAGAGAAATGTTACAAAATAGTGCATAGAGTTTCCATATATCCTTGACCCTGCTTCCCCTAACATTAACATTAATATCTTATATAGCCATAGTTCAATTATCAAAACCAAGAAACTAACATTGGTACTGCTAATTGATCTTAATGCTATTAGTCTCTCAATAATTTTTATAAAAAATTAAAATGTATATAGAAAGAAGAATATTATAGCCGACTATTTATATGCTCTGAATGCTATTTTAAGCTTTTAACCAATAAGAGCTAATATGATGGACTATATACACTGTTAGCCAATAGTTATGAACACAACCTATCGCAGATGATCCTAGCACTCTATAATGGACAGTTTTTATGCTATTTATTTAGGGTTCCAACAAACAATTTTGACCGATTTTAGCGGATATAAATGTTTGCAAATAATAGAAGTTTGCAAAAAACAAAAAGTTAAAAAAAAAAAAGAAAAGAAAACAGAGTATTGCCGGATTGTAAAATGTCCAGTTTACTAGTGGCCAGGAACACCATCAAGGAGATGGTTAAGACAGTGGAAACACATCAGTGGGCAATTAAGGATTGATGGAAATTATTTGACATTATTAAGGGCATTATTCATATCCCTGGAGCCTAGGAGGAGTGGCCAAAAATCTGTAAGGAAAAGGAAATGAGGTTTATGTTTGGTGAGGACTTTTATATCCATCTAATAGAATTTTCTGAGGGGCTGAGTTTTTGGCCTAGAATTGACCTACTCCAGTGAGACTTCCAGCCTTATTTCACCACCCAGCCTTGTTAAATATCCTCATCCACCCAAATGCTCAAGCCAAAAACACAGAAGTCATCCTTGACCTCTCTTTCTGTAATTTTACAAGTCTGATTCATCAATGAGTGCTATTACTTTTACCTCATAAATGTATTTTTAAACCATCTCATTCTGTTCATCTCAACTGCTACCACCCCAGAATGTGGCTCTCTCCTCTCATACCAGAACTATTGCAATAACACCCCAATTTTTTTCTTGGAATTTATCCTTATCCCTTTATATCCTCTTCCCCATAAATAAGCTGGATTTATATTTTTAAATCATCAATCTCATCATGCCACCCCTCCCTTAAGATTTTTCAAAGTCTTTCCACTGCACACAGATTAAAAACCTTCTTTTTAAAAAAAGACCCACAATACATCCAGATAATGGAATACTATTCAATGCTAAAAAGAAATGAGCTATCAAGCCATGAAAATGCATAGAGGAAACTTAAATGCATGTTACTAAGTGAAAGAAGCCAATCTGAAAAGGCTATATACTGTATAATTTTGACCTTATGGCATTCTGGAAAAGATTAAACTATGGAAACAGTAAAAAGATCTGTGGTTGCCAGGGGTGAGGGATGAATAGGTGGAGCACAGAGGATTTTAGGGTAGTGAAGCTATTCTATATTTTGATACTATAGTATGTATAATGACATGTATCCACCATTATAGCATCATACTATAGTATCACACATATACTATATATATCATATATATCATATAGTATGATACTATAATGGTGGATAGATGTTGTTATATGTTTGTCCAAACCCATAGAATGCTCAACACAAAGAGTGAATCCTAATGAACTTCCAGTGATAATAATGTGTTAATGTAGGTCCATCAATTGTAAAAAATGTCCCACTCTGATGAGTGATGTTGATAATGAGGGAATCTATGAATGTGCAAACAGGAAGTATTGGGAAATCTCTGTACCCTCCTCTCAGTTTTTCTGTGAACCTATAACTGCTCTAAAATATAGTCTGTTTTTAAAAATGTCCTAAAGGCATTGCATCAACTGGCTGCAGCCTATCCATCTAAACTCATCCCTCCTTTTGCCCAGATGGGATCTGCTGCAGGTAAGATGTCCATGGCCCAGGAAGCAAAAGGGAGAACCTTCTCTCCTTCCCCACCTAGGGCTTGCATTTCTCCTTTAGCATCTTTCTAAGGGCAGTTTCTAAAGCATAGGAACAAAGTTACAGTAGGGAGAAGAAAGAGTTATCAGGAAGTTCTAATTTGACTGTTATTGTATTAAAGGGACTTCCCACTGTCTAATGTGGGCAGTTGTCTTAAGCTCATAGGGTGCTTTTGGACGTGTGTCAGATGTCCCCATTGGGAACATTCAACTGCAGTTCCTGTGTATGGGGTAATAGATTTTTCTCTCTTAGCTGCACCATTGTCAGCTTGCATTTTTGGGGATCTGTTTCACACACACTCTCGTGGTCTCCACCTCCTCCTTCCAGGTGCTCCTCTAGGCAGCTTCTCTTCATGCTGGAACTGCATTGTTCCATGGGCCATATTCACGCATTTTTTGCAGGAACAAACTTTGGAAATTCAAGCAAATATCAACATTGTAGGAAGCTCTCCTTTAATCTGACACTAGGGCAGCTAGCTCATCCATGTGTGTAATTTATATTGTCCAGCTAGGAGTCAAAGGCAATTTCACTCTGTCTCCAAACTTCGGCTCTCCAAGTGTTCCTACAGAAATTCCCTCACTAAAATTGATTGGAGGGCTTCCCTGGTGGCGCAGTGGTTGAGAGTCCTCCTGCCGATGCAGGGGACACGGGTTCGTGCCCCGGTCCGGGAAGATCCCACATGCCGCAGAGCGGCTGGGCCCGTGAGCCATGGCCCCTGAGCCTGCGCGTCCGGAGCCTGTGCTCCGCAACGGGAGAGGCCACAACAGTGAGAGGCCCGCGTACTGAAAAAAAAAAAAAATTGGAGGGGCAGAGATAGTGCTCCCCAAAGAAATTTTTTTCAGAAAACCCTCTCATAACTCCTTATTCCGAACCTTTTCAGTGTGTTCAGTCACCTACTTTGATATTCCTATAAGGAGGTCTGTCTCAAAACTTACTTTGTGGTCTATTTCATATGTAGTTACCTCAGTAAAAACCTTTTGATGTAGTGAATTGATATTTACATAAAATAGATAAGATCTTATATAAAGTGACAATTTTAATTCTCTGGTTTTTAATTTGATTTATCAAATGGGACATTTAAAAGGCGTTTCAGTATATAAAGAGAAGTATAGATGACATATTGAAAAACTTTTTAATGGAAACCAAAATATTGAATGCATTTATAAAAGTATACTCTCGACATTAGGTGAAAAATTCTACAGGTAAGCGTATTAAGCATTCCCTGTAGCATTATTTTCATCTTTTACATGGTTTAATATAAATCTGCAGGAAGGGGTGAATCTAGATATTATTCTTTTAAGAGGTGAAAGATATTTGTTTGGTGAGAAATTCACTAAAGGGAAGCCCCAATTAAAAATGTCAACTATAGCAATTCCATGGTAATTTTAAAGCATGTTGCTATTAATCATGTGTTTTAATATCTAGAATTTACAGTCCTGTAATGATTTATCTTTAAGGGGCTGATAAAGTACAATAAAACTTGTGGTTAAGTATCTCAGTCAGCAGAAACACCTTGTAATTTAGCTAAATAGTAGTGTTTTATTAATTTCAAAGTTGTGGTTTTGGTCATAGCTTACTAATACTGATTCCAACTGCTTATCCAATATTTAGAGCTCCTTTTGGTTTTAATGAACATATTTTATCTTTCCAAAATCGATCTAATCAGTTAAAAAATTCTTAAAACTTAAATGACATATTAATTGAATATTCCTGGTTATTGTTCAGTAGAAAAAAAAAGAAAATCGTATTTATTTGTAACATAAAGAAGTAATCTATATATATGTGCTATTCAATTCATCAGTTGTTAATAAACTGAAAATACCTGATTCAATCTTTTGAATGTGTTGTGATGCCCTTAAAATTTTCAGTTGAATATTTTAACAGCTGATACAATTAAATAAAATAATCTCATTGGTGAACTATTTTACCATGTGAATAGTCAAGCTCATAGGATGCATGTTCTTGATAGAGAATGTTACATATCTTGGCTTCCAGAAGCAGATGCCTTACCTGATAGCCAAAGCAGCCCAAGTTAGCACTTGCTTTTAGGAAGATACTTGTTTCATTAGCTCCTGGGAACAAAAACCATAAACTAATATCCCAAGTGTGCAGTTTTCAGTTAAGAACATTTAGGAAGCCTGAATTATTCCCTAAATGATACAGAATTGTTCTTTTGCTATTGTTAACAACTGCTGCTTAATACTTTAGGTTATAAGTGATGGTCCCAGAATTTAGGGAGGTTAAAAAAATTTCATATTGCAATGTCTCATTCCGGAGAGAGTCTACCGCAGGAGGCAACCACTACTCTGGGAATAAGATACAAACTCCTCCCCATGAGCCTGTAAGTCCTTGAGCGGTGAGTTCCCTGCTCCTTCATCCCAGCTGGCCTCAGGTCCCTCCCCCTCTGATATCTGGCTGTGCTCTAGTAGCCCTGATCTCTATTTATTGCTTCAAATATGCTGCATATCTTTCTGCCTTGGGTCCTTCACATTCTAGTGGAGAAACTAAATGCTGTTCTTCCCATGACTAGGTCATTCTCATTTTCTAAATCTCATTTCACACATTGCCTCTGGAGACCTTTCCTCTTGGCCTTTCCTGACTACCTTCTCCATGTAGGAACTTTCTGCTCCTTGTCACTTTCATTATTCTCCATCATAGCATATAATCACTTTTTAAAACTTTGTAATTATATATTTAGCATCTGGAACATTGTTAAATAGATATGCAACGAATATTTGTTGAATGGATAATGTCCTCAAAACCTGGGAAAGCACAAAGGCAATAAAAAAATGTTAATTGACTAAATGAATGGATTTAAGACCAAAAGACTACTTGATATAAAATATTGTCAATATCCATTTCACTTTATGAGTTATTTCAGAAATGATTTTTTTGAAAACAGGCCTCTATTAAATGATTCACATCCCCAAAGAACAGTTACCAGTTTATTGAAAGTTTTCATGGCTTATCATATTAATCTTTCAAACTGTATATAACTTTTTTTGGTCTGAATCTATGGAAGAAATAACACTCTCTAGAAATACTGTCATGTTCCAACTTTTAATCAGCTTTTTTAAAGTAAATTATGAGCTTAAATTTCAATTTATTTTCCATTTTCCAAACAGCATTTCACAAATACACACAACTGCAGAGTAGTGGCTTTTGATAGCAAAGACTATAATACTCCAAATATCTCAATTGTATTTTTCAAATCAGGTAGAAATTGAGAAGTGTACGCCAGTGCACTGGGCTCCTAGAAACAGATTTGAACTTGAGGCTTTACTTTGAGGAATAATATTGACTAAGATATATTTTTTCCTAAAACCACAGTGGCACATATTTTCTTTGTTTAGAGAACAGTATAGCTGATAGATTGGGTTGCACCTACAGTCCAGATTAACAATGAAAGCATATAAAGTTTTTTTGCCCACTTAGGATATATTTATTATATTTATATATAAAATTTGAAATTTATCAAGTGCATAAATTTTATCAAAATGTAATTCATCCAGTAGAAAAGTAATGGTAAATTATATTGATTAGATTTCTTTAAAATCTCTTCAATATATAAAGTATCATTGGATATATTTAAACTGAACTTCCATGGACAAATTTTAATGTAAAAAGGAAAAATAAATTACATTTTAGCCCTATTTGTTTTTCAAATGTTAAAGAAAAATGAAGAAACAAAGGAAATACAGTTAGTGATACTGATCTTCCTTTAGCAAATCCTGCATTCCAGATAAACTTGGATAGAATGTGAAGGATGAGCCCATTTCTGACTTGAATATGAAACTTAAAATACATAAAATATTAACTACTGTGTCAGGATGCAAGTTTAAAAGCTATAGTTTTTAGGAACCCCCGTATGACTTCAGGAACATTTTAAAACAACATGAGAGTTAAAACCAAAGCTAATAAACATATACAAATCAGCACACAAGGGTTTTTAGTTTGCTTGCCTGCATTTAAACATAAAGTGATTCTCATCTTCCTTTTATGTTTTGGCCCACCTACTTGAAATGACTTTTCTGCTTTTTAAGAAATTGTATTGTGAATGGCCCAAGCTAATCGTCACTCTAAAATGCCTTAGTCCATCCTGGTGTCTTTCTTCTGAATTGCTGTCCGAAGCTTGGCCTACCTAACTTTTACCTTCCCATTTCGAATTTGCTCCAAGTTCGTGGGGGCCCAGAGCGTGATTTTTGCAAGTCATCTTTGGGTGTGGTGCCTGCTCAGTCTGAAAAAGGTAGCCTGGCAGGTAGATAAGAAAGAAGGGGAATAGAGTTAGATGTTCTCAGTGGTGAAGGCCATCAAGCACAAGGGAACACAACTCAACAGTAGCCCCACTCAGAGCTATTTAAGACTATCAGAAATTGAGTTCTGGAGGTGAAGAAGAATGTCTTCTAGGCAGTGACAGTCTGGAAACTTTGACATTGGGTTCATTGGCCTGAACTTGTTTATGCAAGAAACATAGCACGAAAGATACCCCTTTCTGGTCAGAAATATTTAGGACCCCTTAAAACATAAGAGAGTACCTTCACATCTCAGACCTTATTTACAGGCTGTGTTTGAGGAAAGCCCAGCTTTAGGAACAACTTTCTATCACTAGAAAGGGAATTTTATTAATCATAGTGACAATAAAATCATCACTGACTGGTGACAGAGAAGCATGTCCTCATAATATTTTGCAGAAAAAAAAATATTGAAACAAAATTTGAATTGTATTTTCCTTAGCGGAGAAAACTTTCCCAAAGTCCAAAATGTCAGGGTCATGTAATTTGCATAAATGACATAGCATTTTGATAAAACAACCAAAAATTATTTGATTTAAATTTGAGTTACCCTTTTATGTGTACCTTTTATATGGAACAGGTAGAATACATTTGAATAACAAATATGTTTAAAAAATTATACCCGAGAGAATTGTAAATTGTGTTCTTTTTGAAGAGATTCATTTATCATATGTTTGAGGAAATCAGGAGATATGTAAATTGAAATGCTTGAAACTGATGTGTAAAAGGAAAATATCCTCACTTATAAAATAAAGGAAAAATCATTCAACTACCATTAGTGTTGGTGGACAGTGGCTTATCTTGTGCTTTCAAATAATTTATGAACGTAAAGATTATCTTAGTTTTGATATTTAAAAATAATTGAAATGATGGTTCTATTATATGTAAATGGAATACACAATCGACACATTTCTTTTGTTTACTGAGCTATGCTTTGTGCAAGAGAACTCCTAAAAGCAAATATTTCGGTAATTTTGAGGCAAGATAAAGTTTATCAGAATTAAGTCTTTTATTGAGAGATGAGAGGAAGGTGGCATTTGTAATAAGGATTTCATATACTAATTTCAAGGTAGAAGTTTTGCTGTGCATAAATTTTTGGGGGGAATATCAAAATGGTTATATAGTAATGTCTTGATCACATTATAGTCAATGAGAAAGAATCCTTTTTTCATTATTTAAAAGGTTTTCATTATTTAAAAAGAATGATTTTTTTTTAATGAAACTTTGACAAAGATTGTACTATTAATTTTTGGTTGTATCCTATGTTGCAGTACCAGTTTAGGCATGTTTGCTTTAAATGACCATGTACACTAATTAGAAAGAAAACAATTCACCAGGAGCTATATCAAATACAGCCCTGCGAATGGTATGAGCTTTTTCCAAGGATCCATATTGTCTTTGGACTTGGCTGTTGTATTATACTTTAAATGGAATTGATTGTGTGGTTGTAATGAAAGTAACAGATTGATTTCTATCCAGTGTTACAAACAATAAATAGAAAAAAGTTCCCGTCTTGACCTGCATTCATAACCGATGGGACTTGCTGGCTTTTGACCCAATCCTTAATAAGAGATAAGATGCAAATGTAATAAAACTGGCTTCAAAGTTTAAGGATCTTTTCAATGCTCATCAAAGATGTTTCTTTTTTGCATTTAGATGTGTTGTATTGATTAGATCACAATCACCTAGGAAATGTTACTTTCTTTAAATGCTATTCATAATTTATCATGTAATTAGCATTCATATGTGCCTCTGTAAACACATTAAGATTATTGAAGTGGAGGTTATAACATAGTGGTATAGTTTTTAATTGTCTTTAAAATTGAATTGCCTTTTTTGGTTATTTAAGTGAATGATGATGGTTTACTTTAGATTTGACTGATTATTTTTGGTTAATAAAAATTTTTGGCTGTGGAGTAAATTTTTACATTCCAATATAATAGGTAAAGTGTAATATTAGTATATTGTAGTAGTGCATTGTAGCAGTATTTTTTCTGAAGACTATTCCTGCTGAATATTCATTCAGAATTATAATTGTATTATTTATTAAAATATGAAATACTTGTTTCCAATAGTGAACTCTTAGTCTTTTTGCCTCATTCTTTTCTTGATAATTTAGAAGATAAGCAAACATGAATATTATAATTGCAATTTTTACTCTGGTAGTCAGGATTTTATAAGACGTTTCCCCTATTCACCCTTTGTAAATAAAACTCAGGCCCACAAAACAAAGAATTTAAAATACAAAGTACAGTTGGGAACTTCACTTTGCTATAAATGAAGGAATGAAAAAAAAAAGGATAAAAAAGTAAAAATTCATTTGTAAGCAACAGTTTCTTCACACATTATATGACTTTTTTTTGGATTTGTTTTATGTTTTGGGTAAAACAGTTTAGTATAATGATGCTTAGATGAGATAAAACAAAACAAAACAAAATTAAAAAAAAAACAAAACTAACACATCCGACTGCCGATGTTTCTCAGTTGTAGCTTCCAAGAGCTCTGTATTCTTCCCAGCCCACTTGATACCCTGCAGGTTGTGGCAGACAATTCACAGGAAAAGCTTAGACATCGAGCTTGCATGCTTCTTGACTCCATTTTAAACCTTTTGTTCACACCAGGGTGGCATTTTTTCACACTGCATGTGGCAGTTTTGACTCCTATCCAACTTGTCGTATAAAATCAAAGTCTGTGATTTTTTTTTACATTCACAGGACTGCTTCCTGAACTGTACTGCTGTTTGTGTCTTTCCTAGCGATTGGTGCAGAAGTTTATAGCAAAATGTGTTTTAGGGAGGGGGAGGAAGAAGAGAGCAATAAGAAAAATGTCCTGGCCTAAACACAGGAAATAAATTTTGAATAAGGAAGAGGTTGACTCTGCAGAGATCGTACATGAAAATCAAATACACTTATCACTATTTTAATTATTTTTTGCAGTATACAAGCTACAAGTTGTATATATATACAAGTTAATTAAAAATATATTTAATGATATCACTTTCAGGTTGCAAATGCCATTTTTTAAAAAGCTGTCATGTGATTGCAAAAGAAAAATCTCATTCTCAAATTAATATAATTATTTTATAATATTCAATGAGTGCAAATGAATTTTACTTTTAGATATGATCATTCAACATACCTTACTATTTGATTTTAAGTTTAATCATGAATAAAATAAAACCTATTAAAAAAATTATACTATGGAACACAACATTTAAATAATTTCTGTATCAGCTTCATCATTCTTAGTTTTCTTCTTTCCCCTCTGCTTAATTAAAAATATCATTTTAGTCCTCATTCATTTCCTTCATACTTTCAAATAATAAATTACACAGATATTTCAAATGAATTATATAAAGCCATATTTATGAAATAATAGCAGAAGTAGAAAATTTTACCAAATGGAAAAGTTGTGTGCCTTGGCATGTTTCTACAGAGTAATTATTAAGAAAGATATGAAAACTATGAATAGGAAATTTCTGTACATGATCTGGCAATAGTAAATATATATATATATATATATATATATTTATACTTGTCCTTTGGAATTCTTATTTTGTTTAAAGATTATCTTTTATTTGTATTAAGTATATAAAAGTATTCTAAAAATATTCCATAAACATGAAATAATCCCTAGAAATATTTCAATATTAATTTTGTAGAGGGTATAAGGAAAGATTTCCATTTTAATCAACAGATAAATAATGACTATAAGATTTCTTATATTTTCTGAACTTATACAGTAGTCACATTCTTTTATTTTTAAATTACTATATTTTGAACAGTAACAATTCGATCACAACATAAGGAGAAATGAAAATTCAGTTAATAGAAGGAAATATTTAATGCAGTAATAAGTATTTCTTAACAGTGTTAACAAATTTTAAGGTAAAAGAATCGTATTGCAAATTTTATTAAATTTTTAGCTACAAAGCCAACTTAATTAATAGAAATAACTTTAGTTAATTCAAGTTGTATACTTGATATATTATAAAGAACAATGTTATTTTAAGAAAAAATATATAAAAGGAGTAGCTGTAGTTTATAGTTTTTATTCCTTCTTCTAGGGAATACCTACATAATTTTAGTGCATCTGAATTATTCATTAAAATATTCGAAGTACGAAATGTATCTGTTATATTGAAAAAGACCTCAATTTAGAATTTAGATTTTTCTTTCACTTTCTGGAACAACAAACTGTGATTGACAAGAACATAGCAGAGAAATAGCACTTTATTGTAAGTTCTGTAATAGTAGATTACTAGTGGACAGAACAACCACTTGCTTTTCCTTTTACAGATAGAAAACTACTTTAACTACAACTCCTATAAAGTATTTGAAAATAAAGCAAAAAAGAAAAAAATATTTCAGGAATAAGTAAATCCAAATTGTTGGTGTAAATAAAATGCTATTTAAAACAAACAAGATGCAATGGATTTAGTAGTCTGGAATTTTCTTGTGATGCACAGATATTTTATCAAGCACAATTTTTTTTTAACCTGTCTTTAGTTAATTAAAATCTGTCCTCATTAGAAAAAGAAAGAAAATAAAAAGTATTTATACTTGAATACAAAAGTTTTATAAAGATCAAATAAAATTCTGTCATTAAAAACAAATGACTGAAAACAAATAAAATATCCAAATAAACACATACCTATTTAATTGAAATTTGTACTAAGTCCTAATTTAAAACCTAATGGCATCTGGAAATCTAATAAACCATTTGAAATTAAGAATATGGAAAAGACAAAAATGATCATCATCTAAAGAAATTTTTTATGAAATAAAATTTACCTACTTTTGCAGCTCATGTTTGTTGAAAAAAACGTATGACTTTATTTCATGTGCATGCCAAAGAAGGTAGAAATATGTTTAACTCATCATTTTTCATTATCTAGCAAGAAAACTCCAACTTTTATTGCTTTAAGTTTCTTATTTCCTACCCTCCCCGCCTACTCCCTCCGTTTCTTCAGACTCTCTTCTGTCCAGCATTGCTTCTGTTTGAGGTGAACAAAGTAAGACTCCCAAGCAGACACACGCAAAATAACCACCACCCAGCTGAAGAGAAATAGGTTTTCTGCCTTTGGCCTGTCCTTATATGTTAATAAAATCAGCTCATACATTCTGCCACCAAATTCAGCTTGGAAGTAATCCTCTGCTACTTAAGGCTGAATGAAAAGAGTACTCATTGTGAATTATGTTTCATCTGTCACAATAACCTTCTTTATTCTGTCATGGACCTCCCCTTTGCCTGTGGCAATTAGAGAAAATAGGTATGCCTTGAAGTATGAGATAGTGGATTCTTAAAACAAAACAAAAACTGATACACACAGACAATGCTTGCTAAGCAACATATTGAAAAAAAAGCATGTGAAGCATTTTGAAGTGATTCTGATTTTTTTAAGGACTCAGTAAAATAATACATTTTAGAATAAGCAGGTGGGATTGTGGCTGTCGGTTATTGTTAACATCAGTTATTGATGAAAAGCAATGAATTAGAATTGCATTAAAAATTAAATGTCAACATATTTTTGTATTGTATACTTTCTAATTAAATCATGCCATAAGATACATATTACAAATATATGGTATTTATTTAAAGTACCAAATGAGAGTAATAAATTTATGTGCCTTTTAGTATATTTCAGTACTCCAGACTAACATTTTCACAAATTTTTAAAAGGAGAAAAACAAAGAAAAAATTTTCCCTTAACAGAGCTTAACAAATACTTTATTTAACTTAAAATCAATGTGATTATTTGATTTACTTACTCTTACAAATCACTGAAATTACCTTGAGGCAGCTCAAGTTCACGTTTCTGGAATTAAATCTGTTAAATGATAGACATCATCTAATCATCTTCTTGAAAAGATACCTCAACTTTTTGGCTTAACAGGATACAGTTATATCACTTCTAGTTACAAATGAGTTAAGCTAGATCTTAAGCTACAAAAGACAAAAAAAAAAAAAAGAAGAAAACAAAAACAAATATAGTTGACAAAAAAGAAAATGCTCCTTCTCGTACCAAAAGAAAGTCGCTGCTGATGAAGTAATTCAAAAGTCATCATAACAGTTGCTAAAATTAAAGCACATAAACAATTTAAGCTATCAAGAAATTCATAAAGTCTGAAGAAAAAATTCTTGAGACTAAAAGGAAAACCTTTTGGCCCACCGCACAGGTTGGGCACAAAAGTGCTTGCTAAGCTATCTATTTCACACATGCAACGACAGAAGGTTCGATATTCATTCGATCGATGAGTGAAAAGGCACAATGGCAAAATCAGACAGACTTCTTTTGAAATACAGATCTCCAATGTCCCCCTACAGTCTACAGATGCACGGCTGGTGGCGTGGCTCAGACGGAGCAAGGGTTACATCAAGGCTGTTCTCTGGACCGTGCAAACAGTCTAGACCAATGACCTGCAGCATCATGCCCTTTGAAGAAGAGGCAAGTTCGGTCATGATGAAGAAAAATCAAGGCGTACCCCTTTTAACAATAGGGAGCAGCTCGAGGCTGCAAAGAGGTAAGCAGGGGTAAGAAAAAACGGCATCTGCTTCCATGGTTACAGGCCAACTATGAGAACCTTGCTTTTCAAGGGAGTCTGTTCTCAGGCTCCCTCACAGGGTATGTCATGCATTATAAGCAAAGGCAGGTTGAGCTGAAATCCGCATAGTTATTTCAGAGTAAAATGATACCGAGCACATGGCTGGCAGAAAAAAAAAAAGTCACATGACTATTAAGAACCAGACTTGGGCTATTTCAGAATAGAATTTTTTTTCTTATGTCAGTTTAAGTAAAGACAGTAAATTTGTATAAAACAAACAGTGATGATAAACATGATTTTCATTTCTCAGGCTCTTATGTAAGTAGAGGTCAAGGGTCAATATAATACCTCCCACACCATGGCAGGACCATACAGCCTATTGTTAAAATAACTTTATGACGGATATCATTTAAAAATATTTCCATTTTTTTGCTGGACTGTAAGATAGAATATATGATCTTGTGAATATCTTTCTCTGTTCTGATTCTCTTTGATTTCCTGCCCTGGATCTTCCCATGTTTACGTTCATTTCTGTGGTTAGACCTCATGAGGAAGGTAGGAGGTTTGGTGAGAAACTTCCTCGGTGTGGCAGTGAAAGCTAAGAAAGTGTGGAATTTCTTCTGCCTTTATAAATATAGTGAATTCAAATCTATGTCAAAATCATGAGCCTTTGATAGTAGTTCTATTTCTAATTCATGCATTTATATTTTATTCATTGCTTGATACATCGATGAGTCTATAGATTTTTTTTTCTTTTTCTGTGAGATGGTTAGTTGTTAAAGTTGAATTTTGTGATATGATATACTAGCAGCTAATGCTATTTGAATAAAAATTTGACAAATATAAAATGCAGCATATTCTGTAATATTAAGGATCAGTCTACTATAATAACTATAAAAAAGGCAGACATATGAATAATTAACATAGATAAAACATTCCTGTAACAATGTGCCATAACTGAATATTAGAAGAGCTCATATTTGGTTTTCTTCCAATGATGTACAATTAACTCTAGATGTCCCATGCAGTTTATCCTTGGAACAATTTTTGTTTGCAAGTGTGTTTTTAAAATTAGGGAATAAAAAAGGAAAGAAGGTTCCAAAGGGCAAGGTATAAAACAACTTTCATTACATTTATTTTTCAGAAGTTATGTATGTTACTATAAATGAGCACCATATGGTCTTGTACGCAGATATTCATTTCAAATACTTACCTTGAAAGAAAATTACCTTGTAGCTTTATGAAAGCAATTAAGTGTTGGTGATCATGATAGCAACAATTTTGTGCTCCCAACTGAGAAATCAGACAGTAATTTTCTGATGTGTTCCTCCATACTGATGGTGTGTGTTCACGACTAAAGGTATGCATGTGGTTTTGTTTCTTTCAATGTGATGAGATACATTCATTTCTGTGCTTACATGGTGAGGAACTCATATAGGGTAAAAAATGAACTACTGAAGTGTTACTATTTTAGTATATAAAAATCCATACACTATTATAAACAGTGAACACATTATCTTAAAGCAGTCATGTTGTAGTTTCTTTAAATAATTTACATATTGCTAAGATAATTCAACATCAGAGTTTCTTTGATGAAACAACAGATCATACTTGCTGCCAAAGGTCAAGTGCCAGCTATTTCTTCTGTGGAAAATCTACCTCTCAGTTCTCCAAAGGAAAACAACGAAAAAGCAAATGCACAAAGGTTTACGTATTGCATGATAATTTGTGGGTTGTGGTTAAAGGAAAGAGAGGCTATTGCATGAAATCTGTTGCAAAATAGCTGGATTCTTGGGTTTTTTTTTTTTTTTTTTAGTTAACATTGAACCATTAGTCTTGCTCTTTTGTTTTTCAAAACATACTCAATTTTATGAATATTTACGTGTGTACATAAATTACACTAACTTGCCAAATGTGGATATATGTTAAACACTTGGAGATATTCTCATAAACTCAGATGGATAGTTATTAAAATGCTATTACTTTAACACATTAATATGCAGATAGACATTTAATATTGAGTACTTATGGGGAAAAAGGACAGCTTCTTTCCTTAAGAAAGATTCTCTATATCTGAGTATTAAATATCTGAGTCCATATTACATATGTCCATACTACATGTAGTTTGCAACAAAAACTCCACTTATAGAACAAGGTGTATTAGATTTAAACATTCCCTAGAATTAAATGTTAGAATAATTAGTATACTCTGCCCTCCCCACTACAAAATCAAAAAAAGAAGGACTAAAATTGGCCTTGCCTAACGGAGACTTACTCATATAAGTGAAATAAAAGGACTGAAATTTTCAGTGCTTTGAATATAGTAGATGCTCAATAAAATATCTCTCTAATAAATGAATAAACCTGTAATTGCACTGAAGAATCAATTACCTAAGTATAATTCAATCTCATGAAATGAGGAACAGAAACTTCTCTACTTACGTGTGTATATTTTTTTTTACCTTTTTCTTATGACCTTTCTATACAAATAAGTACTTTTTGTCAATAATCTGAGATTACTGAATGCCTACTATATGTCCAGTGAGACCTGAAGTGTGTAACCAGAGCCACATTTCCCTAATGGGATTCTATGAAACACTACTATTCTGAAAGATGTTACTAGATGTTCTGGGACAAACAAAAATCCAGAAGTCAAATAGATATGACAGGGGTACCATATTAAACGATGTTAAATAGATTTCTCATATAAAATACTTCTCAGGGCATTCAGAAAACTAAGTATATAGTGTATCCCTAAGAGGAGCGTATACTTGACACTACTTTCCAAAGTTATTTAATCAACTTTGTTCATAAAATAGTTATTAATGTAATATGACCTAATTTCAAAGATATGCCAAAGCTGGCTAAAACCAGCTTGGATGAGCCAATTGTAACTATCTTTTCCTAAATTCCGTTTTTAAGAGACATCATTTTCTTGCTTGAAATCAGCTATGGCAGAAGTATTTGCATCATAGAAATCATCAAATACTACAAATCAGAGCCTTTTTTTCAGAACTGGTTGTTAAACATTTACTGGCACACCATTATCTAATTTCTTCTCTCACTCCATCTCTGTAGGTAAGTTATGACCACTAACAGGTCAATAGGTTCAGAAGTTTTCTATTTATCAACCTGTCTAAAATACAAAACTTTTAAAATCAATTATGAAGATTAAAAATTATGAAGACTAAAAGAGATAGGCAGCCATGGAAAATAATAGACACTCCATTTTTTCTTTAAAGTTTTAGCTTTTATATCAGGAAGTAGTATAGTTTATCTGTCTGACTTCTCTAATTTACCTGAGTAAACATCTATGTATATATTCCTTTATACTTTTTCTAACAAAATATTTATATAGTCTGATATATAATTGTCTAATCATTTCTGAGTGCCTGACAACAAATTTCTGAAAATTGCCAGACAGTTTTTAAATGTGTCTCTTAGACTTGCTTCATTATCATCCAATTTTTATAAAACTGAGACAAGGTATCATGAAGTAATTTATACTTTTGTATTGAATATCATTTAATTTCAGGCATTTTATCAGTCGTATTAACCCACTTGATCTCTTGAGTGAGATTATTAGGAGGAAACAAAAATGCAAAATCTATGAGTAGAGATATTGAAATACACATTTTTGACAGACAAGCCACTTAGTTCCCATTTGATATTTTACCTGTTAAATTACTGTGAGTAGGTTATAGCTGAAATCTTTAAATATTGGGTGGATTACAAGTATAGATATTTGGCTAAATAATATATGACTTAGAATCATAAATGGATTAGTCTTTGACTTTATTGCTTGAAGAATGTGTTCTACGGTGACAGGTTTTGAAGGGTCTCTGGGATCTATTTTGTGACAATAAGTAGGATGATTTATAGTATGGTTCTAATTTACCTTTCCAATCACATGCACCCAAAACACTATGCACTTCAGCTTAGATGGCTCTCAAATTAGTTAATTAATCTGAGTGTCTATTTTGGGGCCACGTATTATGCTATTCATTGGAAATCCAAACATGTTTAATACATGGTCTCTGCCCCTCTGGAGCCCACAGTCAAGTATGAAAAGAAAGCAACTAAAATGTGCTGGTATCATGAGGAAAAACCATCTGAATATAACTCTGTCTACTTTAGATCTAACATGCATCTATATCATGAATGCCAAGAATTCTATGATTTAATCCCAGCATCTCATAGACTTTCTATATTCTACTCTCATCACATAATATGTGTCACAGAGAGCTTCATATTCACAAATATAATTATGAACAGTACACTCAAGATGGCCAGGACATGATTCTTAATATATAACCAAGTAAAGAGTAAGTGGAAACAGATAAATTACAGTAACTAGCTGTACATTCTATTTATAAAAACTAGGAAATAGTATACACAAAGTCAAGATGCTTAGAGAATATTCTGCCATTATCATAAGATATCAGACATTCAACTTAGGCAATATTGTGTGTGTGTGTGTGTGTGTGTGTGTGTGTGTGTGTGTGTATGAAAAGAAATATGTGTTGAATACTCATTGAATAAGATATTTCTTGTAGTTGAAAAAAATCATTTGAACATACTAATATCATGCTTCTGAGAAATCGAAAGCTAATCGAAAGTTCTCAAAGGTTTTACTTTGTTATCGTATCAACCATATTGGACATAATACACAATTTTAGCATTGGAAAATTCTCTTCCTTATGCCACATAATATGGAACTCTTTTCTCCTTCAAATATACTTCACAATTGTGAAAACATATTAATGCAAAATATTTACACATGAAAGGTTTCCAAGTGACTTATTTAATATAAGGTATTTAATGAAAATACTTTTTATTTTTGATAGATAATTTATTAGCACTATTTATAAAGTTATAAGCACTATTATCTTTTAATTTTAGAAGGAAAAATTGTCCTTTTATATGTTTTTTAAGAAGCTGTCTTGCTTTTTTATAACAAAAAAGTTGTTTTTTAAAAATTTCTATCTATAGAATTTAATTCATCTTTCCGGACCTAGCTCAACTCTCCTCCCTTTTGTAAGTTTTTCCCTTCTTTCTGGAACATCTTCACTTCCCACCTTTCCCTTCTTTTTATCCACTCACTTTCTCTTTCCTTCTGTTCCCTTTATATTTTTGCTGAGGCAAAAAAAGAAAAATAGATGGCAATGGGAACCTTTTAAAATACATGCAAGTAGCACAGGGAGATCAGCTCCGTGCTTTGTGACCACCTAGAGAGGTGGGATAGGGAGGGTGGGAGGGAGGGAGATGCAAAAGGGAAGAGATATGGGGACATATGTATATGTATAACTGATTTACTTTGTTATAAAGCAGAAACTGACACACCATTGTAAAGCAATTACACTCTGATAAAGATGTTAAAAAATAATAATAAAATAAAATGAAGTAATAAAATAAAATAAAATAAAAATACATGCAGGAATCTTCACACTCCAAAGCTGTAGTAATTGAGTATAAAACTCAGCTCTGAACTTTCAATCACTTTTTAAAAAATGATTTGTCTGTATCTTAAAAATGCAAAATAAAATAACCCCTCACCCTTCTGAAAGGGGAGATGAACTTCCTGCTCTTGTCCATTCTTTGATCTGAGGCATGAGGGGTACATGTGTTTATTATAAGCCGTGTTTAGGCTCCATTACTGCCTTGCTTTCCAAAAAGTAGTGTTTGTTATTACTAACATAAGATCACCAAAAGCAATTTCCCTTAATTAGCATGTCACAGACTTCATATTTTCATTGAACATCAAAACCATTCTACTTAGCTATTGTATGTGTGTGTATGTGTTAACCCCCAGATGTTAGCATGTGTTGAAACAGGCATCTTTCAATACCTTGTTTTTACAGATGGCTGCCAACTATTGTGCTTGCTATATTACTTTGTGTTCCCTTTGGTATTTTTTTTTCTCAAAGACATGATAGAATCCCTAATATGCCCAACAGACTGCTCAGATTTGTGTAAATTAAAAAGAGACTTTCTCTAAATATATGTTTTTCTTTAAGGGCCATATTCATGGACCTAAACTATGTTCCTAATTTATATTTATTATAATACTGAGTATTATTTATAATAATTAATAATAGCAATTTGTTTCTCTCCAAGGGTAACATTTCTATATGATGATTCTATTGCTATATATTTATGTATATATCTCCTATATTATGCTATATATATATATACCTATATTTATATCTATGAAGGCATACAGATCTATATTCAATTTTGTTATCAGGTAAGCTGTTAACTTTAAGATTACTTCAAATCACCAGGGGATATTGTTAATATTCAGATTCTGATTCAGGTGTCTGGAATGGAGTCTGAGATTTTGCATTTCTAATAAGACCCCAAGGGAGACAATGCTGCTGGCCTGTGGAACACAGTGTCAAGGAGTTAGAGAACTCCTAAAAAGGACTTCAAGCTTTGACTTTGACCCTGATTCTGATCTTAACCTAGATACTTAATCCTTTTGATCTTGTTCCTTATTTATAAAATTGGTGGAATCTTGTTTCTCCTGCCTTTTCATGGACTTGTTCTGTGGTTCAAATTAGATTAATTTAAAGGGTGCTTTATAACAAAAGAGCACAGGAAGAGGTAATACAGACAGATATTTCCTCTTATCCTTTGAATATTATACTATAAACAAATGACCTAATTTCTGTTGTTGTCTGCCCATTTGGATTGAAATGATGGACCTAGTTTTAAGGTTATCTTCTAATTCTTCCTTGTTCTCATATATTCTTCCCTTTTTGTTCATTTACTCATGTATTAATCCAACAGATATTTATTGAGTAGCTACTGTGTACCATGCATTGTGCCAGCTTCTGAACATAACAATTGACTCCTTCCACTTCTACTTTTCTTCATTCTCTCAAATAATTTTTTTTACTGATTTCAGTCTATGGTTTATTTTTCTCTTATCTTTCTTTGTCCCTTCAATAGAGTGCTGGGATCATTAATCTGAAGGTTATTTTTTTTTTCTCTTTGAATAAATTTTATCCAGTTCCACAAATATTTGTTAATTCTCCACTATGTGGCAGATTCTCTGCAAAAGGAATATAAAATTGAAAAATTTACAGAAGGGACAGTCCCTTATCAAATCATTTGTATTTTACTTGGGGAATGGAATATTTATCAATTCCTTAAATAACTATATTACAAGGCAGGATGTTACTAGTGTCATCAGACTTTGAAGAATGCTATGTGAAAGGAGAAAAATCAGAGCTGGCATGAGGGCTTTGCAAAGACTTCTTAAAGATGGCTAAATTGTGACAGAAAGAAATGAGAGATAGAAAAGGGTAGATATTAAAGATGGAGCAAATCGTACCTTCTCCCTCTTTGCTATTGTTCATGTTGAATGACTTAAATAATCTGGCAAGGGTAAAAAGATCTTAAAATATTTGTTTAGGTATGTATGAGGTAAAGCTGGAAATTCTCATAGAACTCACACTGTGATGGCCTTGAACGACAGCTACCAGAGTCTGAATTGGTTTGGGGGTTGTTAAGGAATCTTTGAAAGTTAATGTTACTGTTGGCTTTCCTGCCACTCATTCAAAGTCAACCTTTAATTCAGTGTGTGGAATTTAAACACAAATCAACTGTATGAACTCAGTTCATATAGAGCAGATTGGCAACCTCCTGGTAATCTTTTGCGAGTTTTCAGCAGACCAGCATGGCATCATGGGCATGGTGTAATGGACTGTGTGAGGACACCTGGCTGCTAGGTAAGCCCTGTTCACTAACTTGCTAGTCTGTTGACCTTAGAGAAGGAATTCATCTCTGTGAGTCTTAGGCTCTTTTTCTTAATGATTGGAATAATAAACTCCGCTTATTTTCAGAGGTCATTGTGAGAGATAAATATGGTAAATAAACTTGAAAACGTAGACTTTGAAAGTATAAAGCTCTGTACAAATATAAGCATTCCCCCTTGAATTTTTTCTGTTCCCTCCTATCCCTCTTTGGGTTGGGGTATTGGAGGAAGTGATCCTTTCTTCCTCCTTTTCCTTCTCCTTTAAGTGAAATACCATCTTTTTACTCCATCGTTTTAGGACTCACTGTGCGCTTTTTGAGAACACATCTAACAATTGACTTGTTTTACCTGTTCTTTTTTAAAACCCTAAAATCATCCACAAAGCTGCTCTTTCTCTTTTATCCTGTAATGAGTTTTTATTTATGTGCAGACTATACTAATTGCATTATTATTCTGACCTTAGTTTTTATATCACCTCTTGATATATCCGCCACCGACTGGCCACAGCACCCCCCATGGGGTCACTCATCATCCTCCTTGATTTGCTTTATGGCACCTTTCATTACCTTCAATGACTTTCTTCTTGTATTTACTTATATATTGTATGTCTCTTGAGTCAATAATATTTTATTAGTTCATTATGTGACATGACAGTGTGATATGAACTGGTGATAGGAACATAGAATCTGAACCAATGTGTATGTCCTTAAGGAGACAGACAGTAATAAATATTGATAATAATATCTATATTTGTGTATAAATATCAGGTGTTTAAAAAGAAGAATGTGCTACAAAGAATAGAGCAAGCTGAAGGATTAGACAGGAAAAGTTGTTATGCCGTTCTATGTTACATAGATACTCAGGGCAGGGTCCCGATTAGGTGCTACTTATTCAACGACCAGAAGGAAGTAAGGGAGTGAGACAAGAACACATGTAGGCAAAAAGGGTTCCAAGCAGTGAGAAGTGAAAGTGTTTTTTTGTCTCTCTCTCACTCTTCCTTTTTTTCCTTCCTTCCTCCCTCCCTCCCTTCCTCCCTCCCTCTTTCTTTCCTCCCTCTTTTCTTCCTCTTCCTGCTATTTTTCTCTTCCTTCTTCATTTCTTCCCTGCTTACTTTTGTGTCTGCCTTCCTTCCTCTTTCTCTTCTTTCTCCTCCTTCCTTTCTTCCTTGCTTGCTTTTCTTCTTTCCTTCCTCCCTTCCTTCATCTGTCCTTCCCTCCTTCATTGTTTTCTTTCTTTCTTTCCTTCCTTCTTTCTTTCCCTTTCTTTTATAACATTATAACTACGTATTTGTTGTTTATAAATAAAGTTGTTGAGAAACATTTACCAGCACGTCTCTGAGGAGCCATTTGAAGATCATTGCAGCAGTCCCAGTGAGAGATGATGGTGGCTTAGACCAGGGTGGTAGTGAAGGAAGACATAGGAAGTGGTCAGGTTCTGGAAGCAATCTTCAAAGGAAGCACTGACAAACAGCTTTGCTGAATGATTGAGAAAATGGTTGAGAAAATGATGCACCAAGGGTGCCTTCTGGGTTTTTAACCTAAGTAATCAAAAGTATAGCTGCCATGGATTGAAATGGAAATGGCTTCAAGAAGAACAGTTTTGGGAGTGAGTGTGAATAATTTGGTTTTGGGCACAGAAAGATTGAGATGTTTATTAGGTCCATCCAAATGGAGGTGTCTTGTAGAAAGTTGGATATTTGAGTCTGACACTCAGGAAAGGAGTCTGGATTAGAGATATCAATTTGAGTAGTATCTGTAAAGAGAATGGTATCCCCCCGTTCTTCATAATCTAAATGGGAACTCTTTGCATATCAGTTTTTCAAGGTTTTCATGCAGAGTAGAAAAGCCATGTCATTACATAGCTATTGCATCTTGTTGAGACTGCTGAGTCAGATGTTCTCTTGATACATTTGTTTTATACTATAATGTCAGCAACTAAGTAAAATTTGCTATGAATTGATTGAAGCCCTATTTGCTTTTTTCCCAATTCAATTTCATACTTATTCTTCTTGCTTCTTAGAACTGATCAACTACAGTCATCACTTCTCAAAATCTGGTTCCAGGACTCAGAACTGCCTGCATCAGAAATAAATGGGTCTATTTTAAAATGTAGAATCCTGCACTCAAATACTAAGTCATATTAGTCCAGCAGCCTAGAAATCTGCATTGTTATTAGCAAGCAGGTGAAGATTTAGCCACTCCTGCTATGGTGTGTAAATAAAAGTATAGTATCTTTTTAATCTTTTTTTAGACTCTCCCACTGCAAAAAATTTTTTAATGATTTTTTATATTTGTATAGTTAAACCTGCCCACTCATATTCTAGGTTGCTTAGATTAGAATAGAATTGATTTCAATCATAAAGATTAAATCATTAGTTAAGCAACTTAATAACAAAACTAAATTTAATCATTCCTTCTTTTTTCTTTCAAAAAGTGTAATTTTAGGATATACTGCAGCTTTAGGATATACTATTCAGACAAAAACTTGGTCTCAATGGTAGATATTGAATTGCTGTGGTAATTTTAAAGGGTTGTTAAATATTTCTGATTCTCCCTTGTTCTGGGCACATAACAGAATTGTATTGCATTTCCTAAACCCCTTGTGATTTAAGTGTGCACAGAAAAGGAGTAGAGGCCAATAAGTATTATACTTAGTGCCAGAACATTTAATAGCCAGTGTTCCTTTATCCTTCTTGTATCTTTCCCTGTACTTGAGATGGAGGCTGCCCTGTTATCCTACTTACCTGAGTTAATACAATTAGCAGAAGCTCATCTGCCAACCTGCAATAACACAGTGTGTATGGGAAATGCAACTTTGCAATTTTAAGCCACTAGGATGGGGATTGATTACTGCAGCACAATCTACTTTCTCTAGCAGAACTGAGTTACTTGGGCATGAGTTATCTCCCATTCAGTAGGCTGATACTGTGAATTGACTTAAGCTAATTTATTCTTCAACAATAGTCAGGGATTTTTGCCAGTATACATCTCTTCTCTTTTAACTATGATACCAGAGAGTTTATTTAAAAAACAAACAAAAACCAAAGTAAGTTACAAACCAATTTCTGCAAATGTACACACTTTTATTAACAATCAGGTACAAAGCCCATCAAACAGCCCCTTCCAATAATCTGGGGGTGGTTTCCCCTTGTCCTTTTCAGCATGTCATCCAGCACACAGTAGGAAAAGTTCTCTGATGCACGACACAACATATTCTGGTGTCAGGAGAATGAGCCTTGTAGTAGTACCAGGTGAAGGAGTCACCTTCTAAGTTAAGGGATGGGTAACAAATTAAATAGGATTCTAAATCTAGGGTGTCAAAGATTTTAACCTCTTGCCCTTATACTGGCACTTTTATACTTTGCTCACAATGAGGAGATGATTACCCAGTTCTAGCCAGTCATACATCTTGATCACCATTGTCTCACCAGTGAAAAATTGTCAAAACTCTCCGTAAATCACCAACCCCCCCATGTATAATTTCACAGAGCAATGTTTGGAAATTCCAAGCATTTGTCACAGTTACCCCTGGAGTGCAAACTATAGATTAGACACTTTAAATCTTAACCAACTTGAGAGTGATTCCCTAACTAGAATTCTTCAAATCTTAACTAATTTTTCTAGTTTGTAAATTAAAGGTCAACTAATGTACTTCATACCATACTTACTGGAGCATTTTAAAGTAAATTACAGGCACCAATAGAATTAATTATGGATTTTAGTTTTTCACCCCATGCTCTACTAAGAGTACAAAAAACATAAAACTGACCAGAAGCGTACAGTATTTTACTTAACAAATGTAAATCTATTAGTACATGATTTTTAATAGTTTACGTTAGACTTTCCCAATATTTTTGTTATTCATCTTGGTTCCAAACAGATTAAGAATTATTTGTAGTTATTTAAATGAAAAATATATAATTAAACTGTTTACATATTGTGTAGAGTTTTTTAAACAAAAAATAGACTACATTGACTTAATATGAAAATCTTGAAATATTGGGTTATAAATTTAGATTCTGCTGCCTTCTTTCTGCATGCTCATGGTCTGGAAAGGAGACTAGCCTCCTTAATGTTTTAGTTTCCAAATATTTTGCCAACTATGAATGAACTAGGTCAAAGGTGGAAAGCATTCTTTCTACAGCCTACATGAATATTCTGCTGTTTGAAAAACTGGACTAGCCCATCAATCATGTTAATACTGTAGATTCTCACAGAGTTGAAATATAGCCTGTAAAACCTTATCTTATGTAAGCATATGTTTTTCCAAAATCTTCAGCTCATTTCAAATTATTTTAGTTACTGCTATGGATAAATAATTTCTGGATGCCTAGGATAGCAAATAATATTGGTAAGAAAATTAATTGTAAATAGAGCATATAAAATGACTTACTTTAAAACACTTCTAAAAAACTTAGAATAGTTTTAAATATTAAAATTTTAGACATTACTCTTATTTTTGATGATATATTTTAATATTAACATTTAAAAATAAAACTGTATTTAAAATGTAGCATTCTACTAATAACCCCTGTGATTCAAAAAAACATTTTTAGTATAGAATTAGAAATATTAAACAAGTTAATTGGTGGTGTTTTGTAGGTTCACCCATATGACAATCTTTTGTCTCTAAAATATTTGTGGTATTTTGGAAACAACTATAACGTTAAAATAGCAAGAGCACAATTTGACTTCAAAGTCAATTTATGTAAACTTAACTTTGGCTGGACCTGTTTTACTAATTTTAATCCCTGTGAATTTTGATGTTTGGAAGTTGTACATTTCCAAATTTATTTATTTATTTATTTAATAAAAAACATTTTAATGATTAATGTTTAAACATTATTTAACATTGTGGGTATATCCAGATGAGCTAAAGCACACTTTGACTGCACACTATTGAATGTTATAGTTTCTGTATTGAAATATGTAAAGACATTCACAAACTAGTACCTAGGAAGACATGCATTTAAGCAGACCTACAATGAATTGGATTGATTATTCCTAGCAACGTACTTTATTGATATTATTGTTATTGTGCAGTAATTTTTATGGAATCCAAGAGGATGACTATTTTTCTATAGGGAAGGTGGTTCCAGTTGACAGCATGTAAACTGCAATATTTAAATTTTTTAAACTCCCATTTAAAAAAAGACATTTTGGCTTTAAGATTTTTTTAAATAAGTGTAAATTGAACACTTCGTATGTTAGTTCAGGGAAATTTTTTAAATTTCAGTTTTGTTGAGGTATAATTGACATAAAATTATAAGATATTTAAGCTATACATCATGGTGATTTGATATGTGTATACACTGTAGGATTTCCCCATCTAGTTGATAAACACATCCATCTCCTCACATATTTATCTCATATTTATTTATTTATTTATTGGTGAGAACATTTAAATTGTACTATCTTAGCAAAGTTCATGGGAATTTTTAATGATGACCATATCCTCATTTATTCATTTTCCTTTCAGGTTATTGATCATTAAAATGCCATTGTAAAGGGATGACTCAGAAATAACAGTAAGTTGAAAGACATATCATTTTAATATTGTACTATAACATATCATACCATATGTGATGACTTTTTTCCTTTTAATTTTGTACACTAGTGTAGGGCATAGAATGTGACAAGAACCCCTAGACCTTAAAGTATATTTTTCTGTGAAGCCAAAATATTTTTAACTAAACTCTGCTAGTCAGTAATTTTTGGATTTGGCAAGTTTCAGTGCAGTCCTGTTTTTGAGAAAAGTCAACAAAAGTATTTCCCTTCTAATTCAATATTCTTTTTTCCCTGAAACAGTTTTTCCTTTTGGTGCAAATACTTATGAACTCAGTATTTTGACAGTAACAATAATATATTCTGTTTTTTTTTTTTTTTTTTTTTGCTGTACTGAAAGTAATGTTTATGCTGGATTTAAACTTTTGTCAGCCAGATCTACTTATTAAACCAAATGAGATAGGTATGATAAGAACACTTTCTTTGTTTTATTGAATTACATGAGCCTTGTTAGTAATACACTTACATCTAATATTTATATATTACCATTGCTGTTTCAAGCTATGAATCTTAATGTTTCATGTTTTAATAAACTATTTTGATCAGCCACATGTTTTCTTCTGAAATGGACATACATCATATGCAATGGACTGGAGGAATTATTTTGCCTTTTCTCATGATTCATTAGAATAAATTAAAATTTCTGTTCTGGCAAAATTATCAACCAATACTTTAATGAAGTGCTATTTTAATGCAACAGATTTACTTCCTCTCCTGACATTAAGATATACTTTTCTCCTTATAACATTTACTACCCAAAGATTGCTGATACAAAAAAATACTGAATAAAGATAGCCTCAGGAATAAAACACAGGAAAATAATGTTAAATTAAAAACAACTTGTGAATTAAAATATACATATATGTGTGTATTCACGTACAAATACACACGCATAGAGATATATAATAATATATCATTATATATTTACAGGTATGTAATTATATATTATGTAAGTATATAATAATATATAATTGATTTAAATAAATTATATAAGTATATATAAGTAAATTATGTAAGTATATATAAATATTTAAATCTATATAATTATACAGATAGATAATTGTAAAAGCAATATGTAGTAAAACTCAAAACAGATTCATGTAAGAGAAAGTTGCTAACCCTTTCCACCTCTTGGTCTCCCTCCCGTCCCTGGGGTAGCCAATGCCAAAGCTGGTGTGTGTTCCTCTACCTCACTCCTGTGAGCTTCCCCACACTCAGAAAGCACAGATGCACATTTTTATCTTTTTTGTCAGAAAGGTTTACTTTTTCTTTTATTGTTTGTTTTTATAAACAAACTACCAAGAACATTGCTCTTTAGCTTGTTTTTTCAAAGTTGTCCCTTTAAGTTAACATATGTAATATTCCATATTATGGTGCACTAACTTTTAGTTAAAGAAAATAAAAATCTGGATGTTTAGTGTCCTCCTTCTATCACAGCCCTAGATTAGAAGGCATAGATACTGCCATAAATGGCAAATCTCACTGATATTTTAACTCCAAAACAGATAGCCAAATGAAAATGACTTGAGGCCTATGTTAGAGCAGGATATCAAGATTTAAGAAGTGAATAATAACTCAGTAAACGATGAGTTCTTGAACTGATTTATTGTACATGTGATCTGGTGTTATCCACCTCCAACAATCTATGATCCCCAAAGCAGAATACATGCTGCTTTGCTATGATGTAATGGTTGCATTCTTCAGACACTACATTTGATGAAAAAAAAAAAAAATCACACTATAAAACCATGTTTCAGTAGAAAGAAATGAGTTAGGGGATGGATTTGCTAATTTTACTAACCTTCCATCGGTGGTTTAAATTCAGGATTCTCTTTATATCAAGATTAGGCATAATGAAGAGAGCAAAAATAAATTAAGCCATGGACTTATATAAATGAACATAAATTTAAAAAAACATAATAATATCTGAGAGTAAATAACTTTACTTATATAAAACACAATTAGCAATTTTGTTTAGAATGGCACAGGTCATCAGAAAGCTATATATATATATCATATAAAATATCATAATACATGTCATATATATTCATCATTTTTATACATTACGTATCTGCTGATGATACTGATGTTATACTGATGTTATGTCTATTATATATTTATTTATTTTTATATATTATACTGATATAGTATACTCACCATGCTGATAGGTGCATCTGACTTTGCCCCCTTAAATTTTGTGTAGAAAAGATATTTTTATTTTACAAAATTTAAATACTAACACAATAGCATTACAAAGCTAGAATGTGCATTTAAGAAGTTTCTTAGCTAACAAGTTTTTAAAAGTCTCTACGTAAGGGTGTGTTGTGTGTGTGAGTGTGTGTTCAGCATTGAGCCTAGATTTGGAGCTAACCGTGTGGGTCAGGCAGTTTAAGCCCAGCCGACTGTGAAGAGAAATTTGATAAGAGTGATTCAATTCAATCCATCAATGTTTACTGAGCACTTACTATGCACTAGGTAATCTTCTAAATGGTAGAGTTACAGTAGTGAACACAAGTTCAGGCAAGCATAGCTTTTACATTCTAGTAGTAGTGATGGGGCAGAAGGGGGGCAGGCATTAAACCAACAACCAAATAAAAAAAATGTTATACTGTTTTTGATAGTGTCAAATAATGGGAAGAAAAATAAAGTTGGGTGGGAGGTCAGGGGGAGGATATCTTCTATTTTAGGTTGGGGAAGGCTTTTCTGAGTTGGTAGCATCTGAGGAGAGACTTGAAAAAGTGACGGAGTACGCTTACCATAAGTTTTCTGGGAAACAGCATCTCAGGCAGAAGGAAGAGTCAGAATTAAGTTCCCAAGGAAAGAGGATTGTTTTTGGAGAGCACTGTCTCCAAGGAGAGAGCACATATTTGAGCAATACCAATGAGGCCAATGGGATGGGGCAAAGTCATGTAAGCTCTTGTTGGCCATGTTAAGAATGTTGGGGTTTTCTTCTAAGTCAAATGGGAAGCTGTTTTGATCAGAGATGTGAATTGACTTACATTTTTAAGAGTGTGCTTTGCCGTTGAAGAATAGCCTGAGCGAAGGGTGGGAAATCATTTAAACACTTACAGTACTTCAAAAGAGTGGACTCATATCCACTTGGTGCTTTTAAACAGAATGATCTGAATACCATAATGTTTGATTTACACTGTATTTAGTATTCATAACAGAATAGAATAATATTTGTAAAATCTTTAAAACAATATTGGCGTACAGTAAGTTCTATGTAAATACTCTTATCTTCATCCTCTTTGTCATCATCATCATTACTGGCATGATCAAAAGGCATAATAGATGCCCTTAGGGAAAATGATAGTTCCCTCCAATGTTTTTACAAGTATGACCCTCTATTCCTCACTAGAATCAAACAGAAAGGATTTTGGGGTGTACTATACCACATAGAATTGTTTAAGAATAATATGCATAACATCCAATACTTTATATTAATTTTGAATTTACCTCGTAAGTTATAACTAAAACTTCATTTTTTAAAATAACAGCTAAAATAAACCTGCTTGCATTATTTCTATTTACATTTTAAAAATTAAGTCTTAAACTTTTATGAAAATATCATCTGAAAACCTAAATATGTACATTCATTCTAAGCTGACTTTTTTGAGCACCAGTTAATTCTTAGATATGACTGTCTTCTGTGTATTAATGTTTTGTGTAAATTTTTTCACTACTTGGCCTAAATGATATAGATCACACACACACATACACAACCTGCATAACATTAGCTGTACGCTTTAAAATCCAAGGCTTAGTATGTGGAGAGAAGCATAGTATCAAAAATAATATTTTTGTTTCTTCTTCAACTTATTAGTTCTTTAGTTTCCTGAGGACTGCTTTTTAACAAAGGGTACACAAATCTGTTTTGTGTGTTTTTTAAATTTTTGGTGCATAATTTTTTTGTTTTGTTCTTTGGGTGGGCTTTGTTTGTTTGTTTGTTTTAGACTGGAAACATGATGAATAGTGCTAATTTTAACTTGAGTTTCAAACACTGAGTGATATTTTAAGACCTACACCTTTGATATGGTAACAAAATAAATAAACAAAACAGGCCAATAAGCCAAATGGAGAAATGCTGGTACAGACAAAATGTTTTAGTTTTCTGATCTAGGTCTGGCAACCCAATTTATATACTTTAGAAACTTAGGTATATTTACCTATCCTGGTGTGTAAATAAACTGGATAATTGCAATATAGTCCACATTTTGTACATTAAACTAGAAGAAAAAAAACATGGAGCGTATAAAATCATAAAAGGTATTAGTAATGCTCAGAAATATAAACTGATGCTAGGAGTATTTGTCTTTTAGTAAACATTTCCGATTTAATGATATATAAATTTGCATACCTAAGCCCAGATCTGAAATAGTCTAATGGTGAAATTCAATCTGGTTTCAGCTAACTTACATATGATTAACTAATAAAAGTTGACACTGAGCTCATTTTGTATTTTAACTATAAAACGTATGTTGCAAAAGTTAGTTTGACATATGTCAAACCCCTCAAAATGTATGTATCAATATTTACATAGTATTCCTTCATAAATCTTTATGGAATGATCTTGAAATTAAATTACTGGTCTTTAGAAAGTTAATAGGACAATATCTAAACAGAGTTGAGATCTCAGACATAAAAACATAAGTTCTGATCTATTTGCCTTTGGCCTAGCACCAAAGTACCTTCTGAAAGAGTCACCATAGAAAGCTGTTTGTGTGTCTTTTCATCCTGCTACCAAGTGAGCATACATAGCTCAGTTGATGTCTAGAAGCTGTTAGATTGTGCAAGCAAAGACAAGGGTTCTGCTTTTCTTGCTAACAGTATAAGTTGCCATTGTTTAACCTCTAGATCTGACCCTGGAAGAGAGTTTGGTCATCAGTACTCAATCTGGGGGGAAAAGCGGACAGAGTAGTGGTGAGAGAGGGATATAGAGAGAAAGAAAGCAAAAGCTCAAGTGAGCCCCAGCTGCGAGAAAAGAATTAGCCTCTGTGACAGGAAGCAACAGATCCTGAGCACCCATCTTGGGCTGTGTGTATATCCAGTGTTTAAATAGAAGATTTTTTTCATACTACATAGTACCTAAATGCAAACCAACTATAGTATTCTGGATGACCAAAGGAACCAAATTTAAAAAGAAAAATTAAAAATCCTGCCTTTGTAAGACTCTTCTGGAGATCCCAGTTTGGTCTTCAAACTGGCCCCTTCCTCAGGAATTTTCAAGGATATATCTGACTAGTCTTGTTTTTCGCTATGTGGGGTTGCGTAAAACCTAACTAACTCCTAGTAGATGCAGCTTCACTCTGCGAGGAAGCAAGGAAGCAACCTAGAGCAGGGCTCTATGCAAAGTGTGCCACTGGGCAGGCCCTTTGCCTATCAGTACTGTCTGATACCAATCAGAAAACATATAAGAATTGACAGTAAGCATTAGAAATTTTTATAAAGATTTGACAGAAGTATTTTGTGTCTGTTGACTCAAATAATAGCATATGCATGTTTTAATGTTTTATAATTTAATTTTTCCAGATACTCATTTTATTGTCCATGACTATTTGGGAAAAACAGCTGTCTGGCTCTTCACCACAGTTACTTAGAGAAGCACTGGGCTAGCACTTGCAGCTTAACACAGATCATTACAGGACAAGTCTGAAGGATAGTAAAACCTGTTGTATATCTACTTCCTTGAAGCATCAGGACTAAAATGAGGCTGCATAATTGTATCCCCAAAGGACTTTATCTTTTTTTTTTTTAAGTTTAGAATTTTATTTATTTATTTATACAGCAGGTTCTTATTAATTATCCATTTTATACATATTAGGGACTTTATCTTTTGATTAATGAAATCCTTCCTTTCCTTAAGATAATTGTTAAATATTTATGTGAAAACATTCTGAATGCAAGAAGTCATATTTAAACACTAAATAAAATGCCAATAGAATTGCATTTATAAAATCCTATTATCATTTTACTATAAACCCATTTTTTCTCCTTGCTGTTATTGTTTCACTTCATAATATGGTATTTGCATGTGATGTTCTTCAAATATTCAGTAGCAAAAAACTTAGTAAAATATGACTCTATCAACCCAATATGTGATTTCTCATGAAAATCTTGAATTTCTGCATTTAAAAATTATACACACATAGTCTTTGATAGAGAAAAAAATAGGAAAAACTCCTTAAAAACTAGAAGAGTAAAATGAGTTATTGACAGTTATGCTAACAAAGTATCTTATTTTAGCAACCACCTGTCTATTTTCAAACTCTTAGCTGTAGAAATCATTCATAATAGCTGATTCTTATAGCTAGGGGTAAGAGTTATGCAAACAAGACTGCTTTTAATCTTGAAAAACAAACATAACGAAATTTAAACATAGACATCAATAGAGAAAAGTATTCTCAAATTTGTCACTAAGTCATTGCTCCCTATGTTAAGCCCAGCAATGCCCGAAACCCTAACACAAAGAGTCACTGCCTGCTGTGCGTGTGGCAAGCTTGCAGTCGCTTTATACAATGTATTATTAAGTTGCCGTTGCTGCCACCTAGTGGGAAGAAATAGTACCTGTCATGTGTAAATCCTAAAGTTCTAGGAGGAAAGGGAAGGCCACTGTTTGTGATTTGTCTATATCCTAAGAAGTAAAATAGCAAACTGGAAGACACAGTCTCATGGATATTGAAACATAATAGACTCCTATTATAAGTTATAGGTTTGTGGGGAGAAATAAGTTAAAGAGTTAATAAGTTAAAGAGGTTTGTGGGGAGAAAAAATGGTGGGTAGGGACGCATGCATCTGTAAGATTCATTTTGGAACCAAAATTAAACATAAAATGTTATTTCTCACTGAATGCAGTGAGGTGATCTGAACCAAGGCATTTTTATTACTTGTACGCTTATTTTGTTTTTACCTATTGAAATGTAAATTAATTGCATATGCTCATTAAGTCTTGAAAATGAATACAGTTGAGATTTGCTCTTCTCAAACTTTAAGATACATACCAAAGCATCTGGGAATCTTGTTACAACGCAGATTCAGACTCTGTTGGCCTGGGGGTAGGGCCTGAAATTCTGCGTTTCTAACAGCCCTCAGGTGATGCCCACCTTGCTGTTTATGATCAGGCTATACTTTGAGCAGTGATAGCCATTGAGTAGTTTCTCAAAGGGGAAGAGTTCAGAAATGAAGCAAGCTCCCCACAGAGTACACTTCACTGTGTATTATCTTGTTACAATGTAGTAGAGCAGCTCATTCAACAACCTAAAGAGTCAAATTGCCAGATTCATTTCTTGACATTGTTGCTTACCTACTATGTATGTAACCTTGGGTGAGACACATCTCTAAGCCTCCATTCACCATCTGTAAAATAAAAAGCAGTCATACTAGCACCCCATGGTGCTCATAAGGAATAAATGAGCTAAAAAATAATCTCATAATGAGCCGTATGAAATTGCCATTTTTATAGATAAAAAACAAGCATCTGACAATTTTATACAGTTAACACCAAATATTGCTTAACTATTTTATGTATAGTAGTTTGTATCTATTAATCCTATAATCTCCCATCCCCCTTTGGTAACAATAAGTTTGTTTTCTACATATGTGAGTCTGTTTCTGTTTTGAATATAGATGGATAAACAACAAGGATCTACTGTATAGCACAAGGAATTATATTCAGTATCATGTAATAACCTATAATGGAATATAATCTGCAAAAAAAAAAACACCTGAATTACTATGCTGTACTCCTGAAACCTATGCAATATTGTAAATCAACTATACTTCAATTTAAAAAAAACACAGAAAAACTAAATAAATAAATTATGTAACATAATGTCTAGCGCCCAGTGGCCAATAAATGTTAGTATCAGCAACAAGTGTCACAGAGTACATTTATGGACACCTGAATATATTCACACCCTAAAAGGTTTAATTCAATAAAAAGAGAATTTTGAAATTTCCGTAAAAGAAGCCTGATATAAATCTGTGAAAGGTGTTATCTTGAGATTTCATCCAAGGATAAAATAAATTTGTGAATTATTCTGTAAGGAAATTCAGTTGAGTATGGTAAACAGAAAGAATTGCTCTAGATAAAGAAGTATTGGGCTTATTTACTTTTGCCTTTTTGTATTACCTGGAGCCAAGCCTAGAATGGAAGGTAATGCATTTATTTTTTAGAGCAGTTTTAGGTTCACAGAAAAATTGAGAGGAAGGTATAGAAAGTTCCCATATGCCCCCGACCCTCACACATGCATAGCCCCCCCATTTTCCATTCCCACATCAGAATGGTACATTTGCTGTTGTGCCTCCATTGCCACATCATTATAAGACAAAGTCCATAGTTTATATTAGTGTTTACTCTTGGTGCTGTGCATTCTCTAGGTTTGGACAAATGTATAATGACCTGAATCCACCATTATAATATCATACAGAATCACTTCACTATCCTAAAAGTCCTCAGTACTCCACCTTAACTCCTTGGAAGTCATTGATCTCTTTTTTGTCTCCATAGTTTTGTCTTTTCCAGAATGTCATATATGTAGTTGGAGTCATACAGTATGCAACCTTTTCAGATGGGCCGCTTACACAGAGAATATATATATATATATATTTTTTATGGCTTCATAGCTCATTTCTGTTTAGCACTGAATAATAGTCTATTGACTGGATGTACCACAGTTTATTTATCTGGGTAATGTACTTTTATTCAACATCAAATTCATATCATGCGGCACATATACATAAAGTGTGAGGACAAAGAGGGCAAAGGTTTAATATTTAATTTAAATGTAATAATATTATAAGCCTATTGTGGGGAAAATAGGCCATGAAAATACCTATTGTTTTCTAAATTATTAGAGCAAATCATATTTTACGTATTTGAATTCTCTGTCATGTCTTTCTTATGCTATAAATATTTTACATGATTTAATAAGGTATGTTACATTCCTTAGTTGTATGCTGAATTATAATAATATGTGGTAAATAATTCATATTTATAAAGTTTTGCTCCAAAAATAAGAAGATTTTATCATTGTGACTGGATAAAAGGACAATAACTTCTATCCATTTGGATTGAAAACAGTTCTACTTTCTTTTGAGCAAAGCTAGTGTCATTGCTTATACAAGTAGATATTTCCTAATTTTGACCCTCAGGTTTTAAGATTGCCTGAAGTTTATTTATTTTGGCTTTTATAAAGTATTGTTGGTAAACTTCAGAGAAGCATGTAAAGAATTTAAAAATTTAAAATTGTAAGTTAGAGTCAGATATTATTAACTCAAATTGATGTTAACAGGTGTTGATTTATATATGCTATCAAGCGAGAGATAACGTATTTTAATTTTCTTTCTAAAAATTCCCTCTTTCTCTAAAATTTGAGAATTTGAAATCTTTTCAACCTTTTAATGTATAGAAAAGATGAGTTATAAATCCAATTTTATAATGAAAATAATTTCTATTACCATGGAGTTTAAAGATTAATGTTCTAATTTGCAAAGACAGTGGCAAGAAGAATGTAAGTCAGTGTAATCTATTCAGTGTGGACTGCCTAATGCAGTTAAAGAATAAAATTATTAGACTGTATATATTGGATGATGAAATTCAAGTGGATGTTATATAAAAAGATCAGGGGATTACTGAATTCTATTCCCCAAAGATGCAATACCATTTTTCTGTTGTAGAAAAAAAAAAAAAAAAGGTTAACATATTCTGGATACAAGAATATGTTACAAGCATACAACATGTTTTCAAAAGAATTGAAAGCAGGAACTTGAACAGGTATTTGTTTACCTATGTTCACAGCAGCATTATTCACAATAGCTAAAATGTGGAAGCAATCCAAATGTTCATTGATGAATGTGTGGAAAAACAAAATGTGTATATGCATATGTTGGAATAGACTTAGAAAGGAATGAAATTCTGATACATACTATAGCACGGAGGATCCTTATTTCCTATGCTAAGTGAAATAAGCCAGACACAGGAGGACAGATATTGTATGATTCCAATTGTATGAGGTATCTAAGATAGTCAAATACATAAATAAAGACAAAGTAGAGAGTGGTTACTAGTGGCTGGAGGAATGAGGAAACGGGGAGTTATTGTTTAATGGTTACAGAGTTTCAGTTTGGGATGATGGAAAAGGTCTGGAGATATGCAGTGGTGATGGTTGCACAACAATGTGAATATACTTAATGCCACTGAACTGTATATTTAAAATGTCAAATTCTATAATATTATATTTATTTTAGCACAATAAAAAAATTCTAGAAAAGGCTATCAAACTCCCAGGCATCATACTGCATAAAAATATTTTTTAGGAACCATACAATTAGTCAAAAAAGAAAAATAATTAGTCTGGCCTCATACCTGTACTCCTAAATTTGCATGGGAATTTATGTTTGCCACATCTTAAGTTTTTTTAAAAAGCAAGTGATTTGGTGAATTACTGTTAGGCTTGTCTACAAAAGTCAAGCTTCTTTAGTCTGATAGGATAAAGAATTAGAGTGAATATAATCACACACAAAAAGAAATGTGGAAAGTAAGGTAAGTAAGCATCTATCTGTATCCCCTCAGGCAATGTTAATTAGCACTCAGTGTCTTAGTTTCCTCTTTATAAAATTGGTCATTGTGGGAATTACAGGAGAATTAAAGGTACCTATCATCATTTTAGACACAGAGTAAGTTCTCAGTGATGGGTGGTTATCATTGGTTTTTCTCTGTTGTGATTGTTGTTGTTTGAGCTTTCAAGATGTAAAGTTATAAATTTGATATAAATAACAAAATTTCAACTAAACACTGTTCTATAAATATGGGGAGTATGGAGGCATAAAATTGAGCTTTACGACCATACAAATATGTTAAAATAGATTAGAAACAAGTATAAATGCTAGAGGGTCACACCTTCCCTTTCCCACACCCCCAGTACTATTAGAGAAAGAGAATTAATAATAGTATCACCAAAATAGTCTATACAAGCATTTTCAGCTTACCAAACACTTTCATATGTGACTTCACCTTCACATCAACCCATCCAAAATTCCTATGACAAAAAGTTTAAAAATCCTAAAACAGAGATTGTGACTGGCAAAGTCACAAAGTAATGACACAAAGTCCAAGTCCAGCCCCTTCCTTCATGCCTTGCTGCATATTGCAGAGTGAAGCATGGATCAAGTATTGGACATCTTACGCTTTCATCATATTGGATTCTTAATCCATGTGTTTATTCAAGAAAAAAAAATGGTGACAAAGAATACATTAATCCACAACTTACAGTGTCTTCAGTCAGAAATTCTTGGACATAGGTGCTCAAGTCAATTGATAGTCATACATTTTTTCTTAACATCTTTATTGGAGTATAATTGCTTTACAATGTTGTGTTAGTTTCTGCTGTACAACAAAGTGAATCAGCTGAACATATACATATATCCCCATATCTCCTCCCTCTTGTGTCTCCCTCCCACCCTCCCTATCCCACCCCTCTAGGTGGTCACAAAGCACCCAGCTGATCTCCCTGTGCTATGCAGCTGCTTCCCACTAGCTATCTATTTTACATTTGGTAGTGTACATGTGTCCATGCCACTCTCTCACTTCGTCCAAGCTTATCCTTCCCCCTCCCCATGTCCTTAAGTCCTTTCTCTACATCTGCATCTTTATTCCTGTCCTGCCACTAGGTTCTTCAGAACCTTTTTTTTTAGATTCCATATATATGTGTTAGCATACGGTATTTGTTTTTCTCTTTCTGATTTACCTCACTCTGTATGACAGACTCTAGGTCCATCCACCTTGCTACAAATAACTCAATATCATTTCTTTTTATGGCTTAGTAATATTCCATTGTATATATGTGCCACATCTTCTTTATCCATTCATCTGTCAATGGACACTTAGGTTGCTTCCGTGTCCTGGCTATTGTAAATAGAGCTGCAATGAACATTTTGGTACATGACTCTTTTTGAATTATGGTTTTCTCAGGGTATATGCCCAGTAGTGGGAATACTGTGTCATATGGTAGTTCTATTTTTAGTTTTTAAAGGAACCTCCATACTGTTCTCCATAGTGGCTGTATCAATTTACATTCCTACCAACAATGCAGGAGGGTTCCCTTTTCTCCACACCCTCTCCAGCATTTATTTTTTGTAGGTTTTTTGATGATGGCCATTCTTTTCTTCAGCAGCCTCAGTTTTGACGTTCCTATGGGACAGATACTCTAAATTTCTGTAGAAATTTAGATAGAATAATTTTTATCCTTAAGTCTTAAAGAGTATCAGTAATAAATCTGGTAGCAGGAGTTGAACTGCATACCTCTTACAATGCCACCATGGAGAGACTTAACCATGCTTACACAATTTTTCATACCTCCTTTTTAAATTTTTTCTATGCACATATATTTTCCTCATACAAATTTGTTTATACAGTCCATTAATTGTCTGTCTTCCTATTCCAGTTACCTAAATTTCAGTAGATTTTTTGTTTCTATTTACCAACATTTTGCTTTGTGGAGGTGTATGTAGATATTTACTCTCATGGCTCCTTCTGAAATTATCCATGTTTGGTCAGTGCTCTGAGCTAAAACTCTGATCGTTAGCCTTACTTCACTTTAGAAAACAGATTGGTTTGGTTTTATGTGGAAACATTGTATAATTGGATTGCTGTGTTAATATAACATTACTACTGAGCAATGGTTTAAGACCACATTTATTGTATAAAAGTTTATTATATTTATTTTCATACTTCTTTACAGGATTAGAATTATTTTTTTAGTATTGGTGTATAGAGAGCATGCCATTTGTTTTGTTAATTGCTATATGCCACTTTAAAGTTTATTATTCCCCCAAAGGAAATGGCAACTTTGTTCTTTAAAAAGACCTACGTAAAACCCAAATGACTTAACTTGCTTTTAGAGTACTATATTTTCTAGATGGATGGTGTGAAAAACCTGCACCTGTATAGCAAACTTGTTTTAGGTAACAACTCCAGGGACCAGCAAAACTTGGCTGCCTAAGAAAGATGTATAGTTAACTAAAAATTGAACAAAAACTGTCCTTGAAATTTAGAATACATTTAAAGCAGCTGTATAAATCATCAACCATCTGTGTAGCTGATGCCAGAAAGAAAAAAAAGAGTAAAAGATTAGCTTGAAAAATGGACATTAGGAAAGATCTTAAGGAATAAAACATGCAAGTGAAATTTATTTCTTCAGATTACTGACGATGTAAAATCTAGGTAGTTTGCTAATTATATGGCACTGGGACAATAACAAGGGTAAAGGAGCATGTTGTCACTCAATAGGTTTTTAAATAATATATTTGTTGCCTGAATGGTAAATGTTTATTGTGAAAAATGGAAAATGCAGATAAATAAGAAATAAGAGAAATTATTCACAATCCCAGTTTTGAATATAAACCATGCACATTTTGATATATAAACTTTCCTACATTTTTCTATGCATATATACATTTTTAGATACATCAATTGAATTCTTCTGTAATTAACATTTTAACATATTGGAAATAACTTTTCATGTCAACAGTTTTTGATAATTTTGAGTATTAATTTTTAATAAGCAATGTACTTAACATTTAAGAGTTTAGCTCCTCCCTGTTGATTTTCTCAAAATACCCGTTTGGCAATGACAGGAAACAACATTCCGACCCAGTGTTTCCTATTAGCTCCACACAAGCTCCTAGTGTGCAGTCCAGGTGACTGTGGGTATAACCTTTGAGCCTGGCGTCTGTGTTTAAGCCCTGTGGCCTCAAGCATATTCTAGAACTAGTACAGACAGATGAGACTGGGCATGCTGGGAATCTGAGACCAGGCTGAGGTATAGAATGAAGAAGGATATGGGAATAGGCTGGATTCAGCAACAAGTGAACAGGGCTAGGAAATACTTCGATCTAGGGAGGGCGGGCTCAGGAACAGGTCTCAAAGATTGGAGAAGCATTAATTGTCAGAGTAAGCAGCACTTCCATAAACTAGAGGATAATTAAGACTAGGATCTAAGAAACTGTGATATGGATAAGGGTTATAAAATCAATTTTAAAATGACATACATTGACATATTTTAATTCTACTAATATTTATAAATCATGGGATGATTTTTATCCTTAGCTTCAAACAGTTTATGATCTACATGATGTAATAAGACATGATTGTCAAGTGCTACAGTACAAGGCAGTATATAAGCCATGTGGGCCAAGAATAAGTGCCACAGGAAGTCATATAGGAAAGGATACCTCTGACTTTGGTCTAGAAATTTATGATGATAATAGCAGCTGATATTGACAAGTATTTCAGAGACTTGATCTAATTTTATCCTCACAACAACACTTTGAGATAAGTTGTTATTATCAGGAAGACAGTGTGTACGGTGCTTACAGTCTCGGAGCCAGAATGTCTAGGATTGAATTCCAGCCACTTACTGTTGTGGCTTTTGGCAATTTATTTAACTCTGTGTTTCAGTTTTCTCATCTATAGAAAAGAAATAATGACAGTATCAATCTCATAGAGTTGTTGTAAAGACTAAATGTGTTAATAGACATAAACTACTTAGAACTAATAATGATAGTTATTTATATTAGTTCCATCTTTGTGACAAAAAAAATGAAAGTTTGGACAATTTAGATAATATACTCAAGTTATGCAGACAGTAAATGGTGGAGCCAGAGGTGAAATCCAACTCTGATCTCTTGTGAATCTGAGTTCTTTAATTTAACCACTTTGATGCCTCAGATTTTAAGCATGAAAAGAGTGAGTCAAAGGTTAAGAATTTTGATCATGGCTGACTGGAATTATTAGTGAAATAGGGCAGAGACTAAGAAAGGTTTTTTTGTTGCTATTGTTGTTGTTTTTGGAAGGAGGAAAGGTTCAATTTGAAATGTCTTGAATTGGAACTGGTGCTGAGGCATTCAGGGTGAAATGTGTAACTCTTAGCTAGAAATCCTGGACTACACTCTGGACTGAGCAGGAGTGGAAATTGAAATTAGGGAGAAATATCTACGTAGAGTAAACAGTGAATGCTGTGAGAGTAGACAAGATTGACAGGGAGATAATATTTAAAAAGCCAAAAAAAAAAGAAAGAAAAATGAAGGCCAACGTCAGAAGTCATTGACTTTTAACTGTGGGGAAGAGAAGATACTAAAGGATACACAGGCAAAGTTGACAGTGTTCAACTGGAGATAATGATAGTCTATTTTCATGGAAGAACAAATTGAAGAATTTCAATAGGGATAGAGTGGGACCTCCCAGCTATGTCGGCGGAAAGGAAAGGCACTTCCAGTGTGTTGATCCTGAAATTGCTCATGAGTTTCAGGCCTCAGAGGTTTTGAAGAGTCTGACATGTTTTTGTTTTTGTTTTTTCTTTCTGGGGTGAGGGGATATGGGGTGGGTGGGCAGAGAAGCATTTTTAGAGCACTCAAACATACTAAGTTCCTCTTTATTTTGGTCCTTCCTAGGGCTGATTGTAATTTATTTTTCTACGGTTATCTTGAGCCATGTCAGGGTTATCTGAAACTGTGATGTGCTGTTCTGGAGTTATCACATTTTTCCTCTTTCAGACCACACTTTCTGGGAAATACTAGAGATATGGAAGCAGAGGGATGTGAGCAGAGAGCTTTATAATGCATGCTTTTACACTAGCCTAATGTGACTATTCAAATTTAACTTGATTAAAATTAAATAAAATGTAAAATTCAGCTTCTCATTTGTATTCTACACACTTCAGATTTTTAATAACCAGATGAGGCTTTTGACTATTTCAATTTCATGAAGAATTGTAGAATATTTCCATCATATCAGAGAGTTCTGTTGGACAGTGTTGCTTTAGACAGTGTATGTCTTCAGATTTCTGTGAGTTTTAAACAATCTGGCAGTCATAAGACTAGCTTTTACATTTTGAAGATTTTCAAACTAAATAAACAGCAATAATAAACAATAATTAACAACAACACATATTTTTCTTCACATTTTTTTACTAGTGGTTCTTGTCATCTATGATCAAAATTTATCTTTATCTCACTCATTTCATATATAAAATTTTAACTTTCAAAAAAAAACCTTTCTGTTTTGTATCATAGCCAGAAGATGGTCACATACCAATATCTTGAGCAGTCTATCAGTGTGATGATATAGAAATCATATTTAAAATCTAATTCATATTTCAGAAATAAAATGACTATTGAGTATAAGATTTTTTTTCTTTATGAATTATTAACTTAAAATTTCTAAACTTGGATTACATAATTACTGTTTGATTTCATTTGAAAATGTAGACGTTAACTAGAACTTCTATAAGATAAATATGCTTTTTCCTATTCAATTTTTTTTTTTTTTTTTTTTTTTGCGGTACGCGGGCCTCTCACTGTCGTGGCCTCTCCCGTTGCGGAGCACAGGCTCCGGACGCGCAGGCTCAGCGGCTATGGCTCACGGGCCCAGCCGCTCCACGACATGAAGGATCTTCTCGGACCGGGGCACAAACCCGTGTCCCCTACATCGGCAGGCGGACTCTCAACCACTGCGCCACCAGGGAAGCCCCCTATTCAATAAATTTTGATGAACATTGAGGAGGAATAAATTCAGCTTGTCAACATGGCATTTAAAAAATTATCTTGATTAATACTATGAGAAGTATCTTGTGGTAGCTATCAATACTGTGGTCCTTGCAGTTACAGCTGCGCTAAAGGCATGCCATCTGCAGATAATTGGTGCTTAGTTTTACAAATATACAAAATATTACCAAAACTTTATTCCTTGACATGTTAACTTGATGGCTTCCATAATTTTTGCTAGTATATTTTCCGTTTAATATGAAGGTCAAACAATGTTTTTGCATGCACTTTTAGGAATCTGAAAAATATTTAGTAGTAAACTGTTTTTACTTAGACATGGATATCATTTTTTAACTTGCATTATTTCAGAGAAAAGTGAAAGGCTTCTATGTGTGTGTGCTATATGGTTTTGGCTTTTCTTAGTCAAGTATTTTCAAATATGATTCACCATAGAATGTTTTATTATTTCCTGTTTCTGTTTATCAAAGACATTAAGGGCATTTATCTTTCCCAGAAATTTTGACATTTAGTCTCATGTGGAAAGAGCTGAAAATTGAAGTTTCTTTTAGTATTTAGATTGACATTAAAAATATGGCAGATTCTGTTTGGGGAGCATTCTGTCATAAATGGAACTAAATTTTACCTTCCAGAAATTAATAATGATGGTAAAATATTTTATTTGTTGTTGGTCTTTCTTTAAAAAGTTTGCTACAGAAAACTATAAGAAATATTTTAATAAAATTCAACTTTCAGCTAAAGTATAGGAATAAATCCACTAAAGTTTCTTTTGTAGGCCTTAGCCAAAAAGTGGGAGAAAACCTAATAGAATAGGTAAATAGTAGCAGCATGGATTTTCTGTAACAAAAGGAGAGTAAGCTACAGTTTTGGAGGGAAATACCTAGTTTTGGAGCACACAAAAGAAGCTAGAAAACTGTTGAAATTCTTTTTTGTTTTAAGAAGTTCTTTAACTGTTGTGCTTATTTTTCAGTTCTTTTTCTATAACTAATGCTTTAAAAATGCCTCATTATTGACACACATTTCCTAAAGGCATTGTTGCAAGTCACTTCATATATGTCCAATGGGTTCAAGTTGGTGTCAGGAGCTTGAAGCTTAAGGCAGGTTTTAGTTCTGCAAGATTAGAAATGTGTTATCTATTCAGGTAATTTGGAATTTTATATTTTAAGTTGTATTTTAAATAAATTCCTCTATTATTTTATAGAAGACTCTTGGATCATTCAAGCTCTGTCACCATCTTGGTGACATTTGCTCAAGTCCATTTGCTTAGTTATACATTTTCAAAAGAACATGGAATAGCTATGCTGAACAATTGAAAATTTTCTTCTATTCTACTTCTTCCTTCAGCTATCACATGATCAATTCACCAATCTGCCCTCACCCAGAGTCCTCACATGTTATTTTACCTTCACTAGTGTTCTATCACTGTGGCTTTGATATCAGCCAAATTCAGTTCCAGGTGCTTGATGTTGAAAACTTGAATTTAGAATCACGTGATGTGTATCTAAAGAAACTGTTAGACTTTCCTTATAAGAGAAGATACCTCTGAAGTTTTAAACATTTTCCTGAATGTTGCTAAATCCATTTTGGAATTTTACTATGGCTAATAATGTCATTAAATATTGGGTGGTAGTAGTATTAGCATGACCTTTAATTTTAGATAATTTTGGGGTAAAAATATCATTCCCATGCAGCTAGGAAATTTTGAGTTTGGAGACAGCTTGGTTTGGTGAAAAGAACATCAATTTCAGTGTCAGACTGCTTGTGGGTGGACAGATCCAATTCTAGCACTACCACTTACTAGCTATAGACTCTCAAGTAATTAATTTCTCTGAGCCTCAGTTTCCTCAAGTAGTAAATAAAAAAGCTTTATTGCCAGACTGCAAAAATCTCAAATGAGGAACTGCTAAAAGACTTTCACTGTTAGTGGTAGAGTAGAATCTTAATATATCAGCTGCCTTTTCTTCTCACCTCTGCCTTATTCCAAACTGTAATAGTCTTGTAACATCATCTTAATTTTTAATGCAAACAGATTCAGAATTTTACTATCATCCAATTCATCCATGGTCATTCAGTCAGTTCCTGTGTAGTTTATAGAATCATAGCAGCTTAGAATTGGAAAGGCCTTAAATATCATCTAGTCTAATCATTACCTAAAGGCAAATAGTCTTTCAAGTTATATTTGAGTATTTCTAATACTGAGAACTCTCTACTTCACAAACAAACCCATTATAATTTTTAAAAATTTAACTTATATGATGGCCCACAGATTCTAAAGAAATATTTTAGACCCTCAGATTGGACACTAGAGAAAGTAACCTGACCATTTCATCTTTAAAGGGGTAGTCACTGACCACAGGAACCCAGAAAAGCATCCTGTGAGAAATGGCACCAACACAAGTTACAACTGTACTAATTTAAAAAGATACTGTCTGCACCTTAAGTTCTCTTCCACTTCTCTTCCCTAACCATGGGCCAGCATAGTGAGTGGGGAAAAGGAGCTCAAGGTGTGAATTCTGGAAAGAAGTAACTATATATACCCTTCCCTCTTTTCTCTACCACAGCAATTTCTGAGCCTGAGTTAAGTCCAGCTAGAAGGGATGAAAGAATTAGACTGCTCTGTAAAGTTTAGTGCAGGAAGTTGTCTACAATATCTGTGGCTCTTCCCAAGACTGTTTTTCAGGAAGAAAGCATGTATATTCAGAGTAGCTTGAATGAAAGACATTGGCTAAAAAAATAAAGTTGGTTTATTTTGGACTTCAGTCCCTACCAAGTCCAGCTTTTTCAATAAGCCTGTTCACAAAATTTTATGTTAGACACTATGCACATTTTCCTTGCCATTATACTTAATGCAACATTGAAAATCTTAAAAGAAATGGGTACTGGTTTTGAAATATTCATGTGTATACAGACGTTTTGATTGAGGCAAAAATGCTTAATGAAATCAAACCTTCCAGACTTTAAATTGCAATCCAAGTCACATGAATACGAATGAGCTTAAAAATAATATTGCATATGTATAAAAAGTCAAATAAGGGGAATATAAATCAGCAGCTATACTTGTATCTGTTTAATTTTAAGCCATGATAAAAGAATTGCTCTGCTGAAGCTCATTAACACACTACTAAAAAACAAACCGTAACTTTTTTCCATTTTATGTAACATTTTATTTTGCCTGATTATGTGTTCTCATAAAATAGACCTCTGTGACTTATATAAATGTTGAAAAGAGTTATTTCTGAGAAATATTATTGGCAATAAGAAATTGGCTTAGGTAAACTATTTTAGAATTGCTAGGGGCCCATATTGTTATCAAATTATATCACCGTGTAAATACATAACATATACATTTGATTTCATAGCTTTGTTGTTATTGTTCTGTTTCTTGTGTACATAACCTAATACATTCTTTGCTCACATTCTCCAGTTTCCTGATTCCCTTCTCTTGATTTTCTGGAAGATTCAGATAAATTGAATGTTATTAGTGGTAGTGATCTAATTAGAATGTTTTTATGAATTCCGTAAAACATTATGTTGCTAGGGTAAATTATTCAGAACATGATACAGGCCAAAAAAAAAAAAAATTTCCCTTCAACTCCAAATTTTCTCTCAATCATATTGGGCTATAAGTGGTATTTTGATATTTATAAATATTAGTTATGAATATAAGATTTAGAGTTGGTAACTAAATCATAATATTTAGCAATATTTTAAGATTAATCAGCACAGTTCTGTTGTCAAGTATATGCTAAGATAAATATGAACTGGAAACCAAAAGTGCATGAAGAAATCGGCTAAAAGTGCCAGACTTAGGAAGAAATGATTAAATACGTGATGAATATTTATAGAATTTTTATTTTATATTAACAACAAGGACTGAGACCAAATGTGTAGTTTGGTCTTTGTAGTGAATATTGTCTTTTAATTTATTTACATGTAATATTATGGGGAAGTTCTAAAATCTTAATCAGTCTTCAAGAGGGGTAAAAGGAAGGTATTCAAAAGCAGATTTGAATAAATATTTCATATTTACTGTTTTGAAGCCTTTGTAGTGAGATGCATAAAGCTGTGTCACCCAGAATACTTATTACTAAAACTTGCCCAGTAGCAGTAGATTGATATTAACAGGGAAAAAATAAATGTAATCCATTTCTCAAGACACTAAAATATGCCAAATGAGGCAAAAAAAGTAAAATAATTTTGAAAATGTTAAATACTGAAATGTAAGTTAATTTTATCTTAGTCATCATCACCATTGTTATTGAAGAAAGGCAGAAAAGCTGCTTCCTGTCATATGAACTGACTCTTGTATCTACTTTTCTGAGACATTATTGACTGAAACATGTTGATTACATTTTGTAGTAACTCAATTACAAGACTCATAGCTGATAAAGCCTTAATGTAGTTTATAATTTTATAATATGAACTGACAGTTCTCTAGTGCTAGGCAGTTTCCAAAATGCTTTCATAAGCATGATCTCTTTTGAGTTCTACAACAATCTCTGCAGTAGGAAAGAGTATCCCTCTTTTAGAGATGAAAAAAATTAAGTTTCAGAGACATGAAAGCACTTAGCTATTAGATGGCTGAATCAGAACTCAGTTCATGTCAAGAGAGAGAGTCAGTCAAGGTTAAGAGTCTGGACACTGGAGTCAGAAGGTCTGAGTTCAAATTCAAAATTTCCCTTTTACTAGTTGTGAGCTCTTGGGGAATTACAAAATCTCTTTGTGTCTCAGTTTCCTTAATTATTTAAATGGGGCTAATATACATATTTTCCTTGTAAGGTTGTTGTGATGATTAAATGAGTTGGCACCTGAAAAGTGCTTTGAAATTTTATATATTTTTATTGGACACCACTAAAAATCTGTTGCTTGTTGTTGGTTAGTACCAATTCAACCTTGAGATTCTAAATTGCAGTTATTTGATGTACTGGTCAGAACTCTTTCAGCTTTAGTGAGAGACATCTCACTTAAAGTAGCTTAAGCAAAAAAAACCGGTGAATTACTGGACCTCTGAGTTGGGAGACTTGCTGTAGTAACTCATACATTCAGAGGAAGACCTGAATCTCAGGTGAGATGGCACTGGAGAGTCAGTTCTTCCCCGATCTATAATCTCCATTTTTCATTTCTGCTGTCTCTGATTTGCCTCATGGGTTTGTCTCATTCTCTTCTACAGTAAATAGGCTTTATTCTTGTCTATCACAGGGAAAGATTCAGATTGGTCCTGCTTAACTTTTTTGCCCACGCTTTTTTCTTCTACCAGTTATTGCCAGGGAAACAGGGAGGTCTGTGTCATATGTGCTCCTCTGTGTTAGGGGATTGGTTTGTTATTCAGAGCAATTGAATGGAAAAAATATGCTGGTCAGAAAAAGAAAAAGAAAAAAGAAAAAAAAAGATATGAAACAATGCACTATATCTGACTTCTTAAAAATCAGGAAAAAAACCTCTCATAAATCACTAAACACTAAATACGCTCTGTAAGGTTTTCATAAGGTCCTCTTTTCACTTTAGATGATGATTATGCCATAATACCATCATGCTTGCTAGCACCAGGCAGAGGCCTCTGAACCTTGCCTGGCCTTTTGGTGAAGGAGAGGATATTTGCTTGTACAACTCCATATTAGCCGACAAACTAATGACGGTCTGACATCAAAAACGGATCAGTGTGGATGTGCAGCCATCTAATTAACGACACATTTACCAGACATTCATATGTGGTACTAAGATGACAGCAGAAGTTTTACTTGGATAATTGCACAAAATGAGTTTACAAACTTAACTGCAGTAGTTACTTCGTTAGTTTGTCACCAAGGTAGCACCCCTATATCACCTTTGAGTAAGCATTCATGTTGTTAAAATACTTAAAAGTCACGAGGTTTAATTTTCAAAGTGTGAAATTTGAAAAAAAGTATTTGCCAGCAGCTCCAGCACCTCTGTAGTTTCTGGGTGATACTTTGCAAACCCCCAATTTATGTAGATTTCAAGGGAGGCTGAATTACAGATCTGTTGAATTAAAGAGTTAATTTGGAATAGTTAAAACTCCACTTCAAAGAAAAAGAACTATATATTTAACAATACAATTATTTTAAGTTGACCCAGACTTCAAGTTTTTCCTCACTGTACACCTGGTTTAATGCTTAAACACTATTTCTGCTCTGTACTTGGTATGAATTCCTCCTTTTCTTGCATTACCTAAGTTCTGAAGTTATCCTCTATATCCAAACTTGAAATCATCACCCTTCCCCCAAACCTTCTCTTTCTCCTATTATTTCTAACTCAGTAGTTGCCCAAGTTTGAAGCCTAGATGACATCCTTGACCTCCTTCTCAACTCCTTAATCTATATTTAATGTTGATTGAATCTGACTCCTAGTGGCCCTTCATTTTTACTATGTATTTATATTATTACTTTTATTCCTCTACATTAGGCCACCATCTCTCTGGTGAATTACTGAAATGATCATTTTTTTAGTTTCCTTGTTTTCAGCCTTGCCTTCCCTTATCTACTCTCCATATTTCAACACAGTGATCTTTCTCAAATGTAATTCTCGTCATGCTGACAACTGTCAACATCAACTGTCAATGTCAACTGTCATTACACTTAGAATGAAGCTTTATTTCTTGACTTGGGATACTAGACCCTTTGTGGTTGGTTCCTATTTATCTCTGTAGCAGCATTATCCTCTGGATCTGAATTCTTTCAAGAAACAGTCCAAATAGTGCTTAAATATTGGTTGGGATGTTTAGTTCTTGTGATCTTCATTCCATAGGATCTTCAGACTAAAGAATCTCAATGTTATGCAGATAGTAGCATCTTAACAAACCAATTTACAATGAATCTATAATGGTTAATAAAGCTCTTTAATATAAAATATGCCTACTTTAACGTATTTAGAGAACTCCATTGATTAATTTCCATGACATTATGTTACCTGGTATAAAATAGGAATTCTTTTTGCCTGGTAGAAGAATACTGATAAGTATTAATATATAGCTATAAAATATACAATTGGGGCTTGGTTAAATTACTTCTTTTTATGGTCATTTCCTTTTGTTGCAACTGAGAAGTCCTCGCATTTGCTTCCATTTCTTATCATAGTTAATATTAATTAATGCTTTGAGATACAGAACTTTCCAAGGAAAATATTTCCAAATAATAATTATACTATAATGTTCATGCTATTTTTGTTTTCTTGTTATATATACAGCAGCCATTAAGTGCAGTGTCTGGAGATACACTGTCAAGTTGACGTTTTGATAATTTAGAATAGTCTGTCCATTTCCTGAAGTAGGAAGACTAGTACACGACCAGTTTGTATTAAACGTAGGACTCAATTCTATTTATCTGTGAAGTTTCAGTGTAATGATCTTTCTCACTGATCATTAGTAATCACTCATGTTCTCCTGCATTTTTCCTGGTCCTTGTATAGACAAACATGCTTTTCATGTAAATATAGAAAATATTCAACTCCTCTGAATCTTTCACTGTTGATTCCTTGGAAAATGAAGGCTGGTGACTGAATGCAGCCACAAGACATGTATGGATGAAATACACTTTCTGCTTGCTTAGCTTCACTATTGTGCCCTATACCTTGTGATGGTGTATAGAAACTTCACAGCACAAGATTTTCCCAGCTCCAAGTACAGATCATTCTTTACTCGTTTAGCTGTATTGCTTAGAAACATTAAAACTCATCTCTAATGACACTTGTTTGGTATTTTAAAGTTTAGGATGATTGATAAATGAACTGTTAACAATAACTCATATCAAATATAAAAAAAAGATATTCAAAAAGGTATTGTATTGTTTCTGATCTCATGTAACCAGTTTCATTTGAGACATAATAAAGTTTGTTAGTAACCAGTAAGAGCTATTTCAAAACTTATATTTTAAAGTGTTTTGGAGAAAAAGGAAGAAAAGCCAGGAAAGAAAATTAACAGTGTCTTGGGTACTGTTATTAGTGGATTTTTTTTCTTTAGAGTATGTTTCACTAACTAATGATTTTTTCCCCTATGTTTCTGGTGAAAGATAACCAAAATGCAAGGTTTTGAAGCATTATAAAATAAAATAAAATTATTATGAAGAATTTTAAAACATAAAACTACCCATAATTTCATCAATTAGAAAAAAAAAATTAATTTTGGATTTTATTCATTCCAAACTTTTTTACAAGTAAATATTTTACACTTAATGGAAAAAAATGGGGAATATATTATCCTTTTGTACCTAATATAATTGCATGAATATTGTTGAAATTTTATTTTATTGGCTATATAATAATATAATCTAATACTTAAGGGTCTATCACCATTTATTTTATCATACTCCAATTGTTGAATATATTGTGTATTTCCAGTTTTCACTATTACAAATAACACTTCAATAAACATGTGCACATAATGTCTAAATTCTGCTTCTTTAACATAGTTTAGTAATACTTGAAAAGGAAATTAATGTTTCAGAGGTAAAGTTGTCAATATCTTTCTTCTGAAGAACATTAAGTGTATATAGTCAAGAAGGCTCAAATTGCTACCCCAGTACAAGTACTATGATATATTTACATTTCATTTCTCCATTTAATATTTTCTTTATGTCACATAAAGCAGACCTTAATTTTTATGTAGGTACTATAAAGGTGATGCTCTGTTGTTGGTATAAAGAGATCCTAGAGTTGAGATAATTGACTCTAGGTACTGTCTTCTTGATTATAGCTTGTATGATTCATGTCCGCAGTTGATTGGTTAGATCGTTCAGAACTGCTCCCAAAACTTACATAAGAGATTGGCTTCATTTAATTTGTTCCAGAATTTCTCAGAGTATCTCTAGTACTTTTTTTAAAAACAAGATTCTATTATGTATCTTCTAAATAGAATGCCTATATAAATGAGTTCAATTAAAAATATATTAACGACATGGCTGATATCACTTTATTCTTAAAATCAGAAGAATTTTGATGACATCACTTAATAGGATAGAATCAATCAATCTAGTACATAACAAGTTCTATTATTGGATAGTTGTATTTGGAAACAGTTGCAGAATCCAGAAATTCCGCTTCTGAAATTGGTACTATTAACATTTCCATTTAAAATTTGATTTGAGTACAGGGCAGACATTCCTAACTATTGATTAAGCATGCTAGAATCCATTAGTTTTTCTAGAGGAGAATGATTCTTAATTTAAGAAGGAGTTATCTTGACAAAATGATGTACATTTTATAAAAATATTTGTGCCCTGTGGTTGGAAGAGTGATACTGGTGTGTTTATAAATATACAAGAACGTAGATATGGTTGAAGCAGAGGAAGCAAAAGGAAGACTAATAGGACAGATGGTCAGAGAGGTAACACGTGATGTCTTGTAAGGTCTCAGCTATTTTAAGGATGTGGCTTTTTTATTCTGAATGAGTTGGTACACCACTAGAAGTTTTGAGCAGAGAACTGACATAATATGATTTACATTTTAACAGCTTTACTTTAGCTTCTGAGTTAAGAGTAAGAAGTAGGGAAGGATGGAAATTGGATGACCTGTTGGAAGGCCACTTCAACAAACAACATGTAAGATGATGGCACATTGACCCCGGTTGTTAGTGTGGAGGTATTGAGAAGTGACAAATAAATTTTGGAGATAGAGCCAAAAGTTTTGCGGATGCATTGGGTGGAGTTAGGGATGACTCCACATCTTTAGCCTGAGCAACTGGCTGAACATTTCATCATGTCGATATGGAATTGCAATCATCTAAGCTGAGGATGGATACCACGGACCAGGTTTTGGGGAGAAGAGCATGATTCAGATTTGAACATATTAGGATATGTAGCAATGTTTATTTGGCATTGTATTTGAAGTTTGGAATTTAGGGGAAAGGTCCATGCTGGAGATATGTATTTGGATTTTGTCAGTATGTGGAGATTATTGAAAGCCATAAACTGAATCTGATTATCATCATAAGTCTCAGGAAATAGTAAATAAACAGATAAAGGAAAAAAAATTTGTTGTATGTAATCATATAGTTTTATTAAACAGACAATTAGGGAAAACAGGTTTTGAAAAAGTATTTATACTATTCTAGATTCTGTGCCATTATTATATTGTTCCATAATCTGACATGGATTGATAATAAATGTTAACATAAAGGAGATATCAAAAACAATGGTAAAATTTAAAATAATATTATTTGAGTTAATCAAGTTTTTTTCTTCCTGTACCTTCTGCATTAGTGTGGAGGTAATGACGTAATTTTCAAACTTCACGTTTTTTAGTCTTGCTTTCCTAACTTTCCTATGTGCAACACAATCCTATCTGTAATATCTGTGAGCCAATGCAGTCTTCCCCAACTAGGGTGGAAATGTATATATGAAGATCCTCTCAACCCACATGTTTAACCTCCTTTCCTAACCCAGCTTAACCCTCACCTCTGTAACAGATCTCTGTGTAGCTGAAAATATCACTGGTGCAATGACTGGCTATTCCTCTACTACAATTATCAAAGTTAGAGAGAATCTTTAGTTTCATGGTGTTTGGCCCTTAAACTTAATCCATATTTTTTGTGTTTGGCTGAGAATACTATGTGAATTTTCCCCCCTTTTTTATTATTAGATGTTGAATATAAAAGCCCAGGACTAACACAGATATGCCCAATATTATTTAGTTGGTTTGTAGCTATAACCTTACTTCTAAAGTGCTTTCAGATATATCTCCTCACTGAACGCTCATAAAAACTCTATGTGAGGGAGGCAGGGCATATGTGGCCCTCATTTATACACTGCAAAAAACTGAGGTTCCAGTTGTTTGGTCCTATTTGAGATACAGAGCTGCATAATGAAATAATAACCCAGGCCTTACTGCTTCTACTAAATATATATGGGGGTTTATGTGTGGTGGATGCATGCACACATGTACATTTGTGAATGTGTATATATTTCAATATATATCCATGTGGTTATATCTCCTCCTGGCAAGACAGATGGTAATATATATAATGAAATGTGTCAAAAGAAAAAATTATATATGGTATCTGCTTATATAAGAACAAACAAAACGTGTGCAATTGTCTATAAAAAAAGAAATTGTTTATGGTTTTTAATTAGCATTCTAATGAATTGAGATTATGTTAGATGATAAATTTTGTTCCTTTAAGTTTTAATAGCTCAACTGTTAGTATTTTATATTACTCTGGAATCTTATATTAGTAAGCCTACCTATTTAGTCATTAAAATAAAAATAATTATTTAGAAGATGCAGAATTAATAAAATAACCAACTTTGGCAAGTTATATTGAAGTATTTACTTAATAAACAAGATTTAAAGATGTGTGTTTAAAAAGTGATAGATGACATCAGCTGTAACTGTAAACAAAACTAGTCTTTACAGAGTTACCTATAAAATGTAGCCATTCACCTGAAATCCTATTTGATAATTCAAGAATAATATTCAACCTAAATTTAGATTTCATTTACATTAAGTAAAAAGCTCAAAATGTGCATTTTATTCAACTCTGTGGTATAACTCTCTTTTTTGAAAACTACCACTTGCTTCGATAGTTAATCATGTGCATTCCACAGTTGACTGACTTTTGAGACCACTTGCACTTTTGAGATGGGAAGTAATAGTATTTTGTTTCAAGGGTCCTTTTATGTTATGAATGAATCTAATGTCTTTGAAGAGTGGTAGTGTCTTACATAGTTGAAAAAGGGAAAGAAGTCTAAGATTGGCTCCTCAAATTTAATCTAATGCAAATGAGATTTCTTATTTAGTTTTGTGTAAACAGAACTACGTATGTAATTTGTGTTGAGCAGCATATGGAATCCATCAGGAATGTGTTTTTATATATGCATCTCAAGGACACCAGGGGAATTTTGCTTACAAATATATATTTTAATATAACTTGCTGCTACTGACTGCAATGTCTTAAAATATTTCACAGATGTCTGTTTCTTCATGTGTTTTAATAATATTTTCCCCAAACATTGAAGTTGATGTTTTGAACTCTGCTTGGCTGTCACTTGGCCTATACCCTTGTTAAATAATTTTAAAATGTTTAGTACTATTTTATTTATTATATCTGTAAGTGAGCTTATGCTAGCTCCGTTCCTGACACTCCATGTGCATTCAACAGATGTTTGTGTGCAGGAGGAAGGGGTGAACTCTTGTAAAGCTTGAAAATTCTCCTCTAAAAACAGCTTCATTGTGTGGATTCTTATAGCTCTAGAATTTCAAAAACACTTTGTCCCTAATCAGTTTTGGACATTAGGTTTTTAGCTTGGGCACCAGGTCCCTCCCATTCCCATATTATTCCATTTTATTGGAATTTGACTGTGCTGTATTTATGTATCTGTGAAATATGAAAAAATATTATCTAGGAATCATATGATTAATATATAAATACATGTCAATTGGAGGTTAGGATAGCACCCTTTTGATTGTGGAGGAATATGATAGCCATTGGTTGATTTGGTAAAGGGTTTGAGATGTAATAAAAATAAAATAAAAGATTACAAGATTACTCTATGTATAGTCATTTATAAATACATTTTATATAAATAAATAAAAAGATTATCCAAATTTAGATAATAGATTCCAGATAAATTATATACAGATCACACCCTAATAATTTTGTAAAACAGATTCATTGTCTAAAATGAATCAATGCTACCTCACTTATCACTTTGTCATGTAAAGCTCACCCCTAGCAACAAAGTCATCTTCCAGGTATGCAAATGACTAACTTACTAGAGTGTACACAGTCTTTTGTAGGACCTAGATTTTAAGGAAGCAAGAGATGAGACGAGACTGTCCCTTGAGTCCCAGCCTTGAGTATGTTCCTGTAAGTATGCACCTGTAGTGAAGAGTATAAGAAAGGGGAAGGGTTGTAAAGAGATCACAGTTAAGAGTGTGTTATTTTTCCATCCAATTGACACTAAGTATTAGGTTGTGGATTCTAAGGAGTCTTGGAAGAATGTCTTGATAATTTAAAGATGTTACAGGTTTCCTTGAATAAAGGAAAGGTTTTGGGTCACCATTCTCTCCTTTTTTCTGTTGAGCTTGATGAGTGAATAGTTCTTTGTCTTTCTATAACCTCGGGTAATGTAAGCAGAAACTCAAATTCTGACAGAAAGATGAGAATTTATGATATTTTTCTTTGTTTAAAGTTGTATTCATAATGTTTACATGAATCAGTAACCTTGAGGAAAGTAGTGTTGCCATCATTGGGGGGAGTGGGAGAGTAAAGCTGGAAATAATCCTAAGACAAGGTTTTTTCCCCTACGTTTTCTTAAACCACTATATGTTAGCACATCTTTATGTAAAAAAGTAAATTTAGGAAGTTAATAACACAATTAACACCATAAACTAAAGGTGATAGTAAGAATGTTCGAATCTGGATTGAGTCTAATCTTAGACACTTAAACTCTGGGATTTGAGTGACAACTCTCAGGTGGCTGAAATAAATGAAGAAAACAGGAACAGTGCCAGTTAAAACACTGGAAGAAACCCAGAATTCAATCCTTTAATGATGTGATTAATATTGCAGGGCATGTTATTGTGATATATTTTACATCAGAGTGCTAAATATATTTGATCATTTGCAATGATCTTCTCTGCCATCATTTTATAAAATATTCATGTTTGAAAGATTCATTTCATCATACATATTTGTCTGTTCTGTATACTTTGAATCCATTAATTAGGATGGCTAGTTTTGAACAATCTTTTTTTTTTTCAGTTAATAGTACTTTCTAGCATAAATTTCATCTAAACTAAGAAATAAATCCAAACTCCAAAATAATACATTTAGAAAGATTATGCTTTTTAAAATCCAAACGTATGTTTTGCAATCAAATTTGATATTAATTTACAAATGAAATTTTGAATATGGAAAATATTTAGGTTTAAAAGGTATTCACTATTTTCTAGGTCTCATAATTTTTTGTCAACATTCAATTTCAAAGAAAACTAAACAATTTGAAATGACGGTTTAAAATATAAATGCAAAATATTTGCTATATAAGTAATTAGCACACCAGATTAAAATTATTTTACAACTTGTAGTTTGCATTCTTAATTCTGTAATTGTAAGAGTTCTTATGATGTATCGTTCTTATAGTGAGTTGTATAGAAGGCATTTATAGTATAAGACTCACTTTTAGTCCATGCATTATAATGTATAGAGCTATCATTTTAATGAAGGCTAAAAATAAGAAAGTTTAGATACCTAACGAAAGACGTCCACATACAAAAAGGATTATCAGCTGCTTCTTCTTAAATGAGAACTTCACATTTTCAAAAAAACAAGTTTTCTTTGTGTATAAGAGTTTTGTTTCTTCTCGATTACAAAAGAAATTGGATGACCATCATCTGGAAAATAAGTTAAAATGGAGGAGTGGCTCTGCCAGTACAATATCAGAAAAATAAAGGACCTGTTTTATTCCACAAGTGAATTGAAATACAAGAGTGTATTAGTATAGAAATATAATTTTACCACAGTCCTATTACTCTCTGAATTGGAGTATCTAAAACAAATTGGGGGATCCCTATCTATTTATAAGAATATAGGAAGATTGATTCTGGAAGAGGATCGCCTCTTTACTGATATGTTCTGCATGGATTAAAGAATAATATAGTCATGGATAATATTTAATGATTGCGATGCTGTGTGTTGAATATAAAACATCACTATTTTACAAATTAAAAACTTTATAAATTCAATTTATAAAATCAGCTATTGCCACACCTTCAATAACAAAGCCTTAATTACTTATTCAGATTGATTAAATTTAGTTGAGCTCTTAATCTTGAACATTCTGGCAACTTGATTTTGGTGAATATTTTGAGAAGAAATTCATTCAAATTACACCATGAATTTCAGGTACTGATAATTAGTAATATTTCAATATACTCTTGAGGTGTTCTTGAATACTCTTAGAGCTGATGATAGCTAGGTTGGTGGATAGGATGCTAGAAATTACTTATTCATCAGAGTAAATCTGGCATTGAAACATAACGTAATGAAACGCTGAGTAAGTCAACTCATGACTCCAAATGTCCTCAATTGTAAAATAATAGTCTTGCATTTCACAGTCATTCAGCCTCATTTCAATTCTTATATAATCATTTTGGGGAGTGGTGATTTTATTAAATTGGCATGTAAAACAAAGAATTTAGAATGTCTTCCACAGAAGCTTTCAATTTAGCTCAAGGCAGGCATTGAATATACACATAAAATGTAATTCAATGTCTGTGTTAAATCTAGAGACTCAAATCTTGTATGCCCCAGAAGTGTATGGACCTATGACTCATGTATTGTCAAATTCTGAACCACAGTAATGCTTTGTATCAACTGGTAGCTGCAGAAGTGTTCCCTGTGGTCTCTGGATGGAAGAGGCAATCAAACAACTGGGTCTGAACAGTCTTCTAAGAAACAAATCAAGGAGCCTCATTAGCAAGGCTGATGGTTGCCTTTTACATTATCTTTAGAATGAACAAAACCCTTGGGCCTGATTGGCAGTTTCTTCTTTACCTCCCTCCACTTCAAGGCTTTCCACAAAACAATTCCCAAAAGCCCCAAATGTATTCCTCATGCAGAAAGATGACTGGAAAAACCTTTGCAAGAAAAAGACAAGAATTGTAAAACCATTAACCGGTCATAACTAAAGTATTAGGAGTATAGTGAAACTCTCCTTCACCAAACTGAAAGGCCATATGAAAAAATTTTATGTACTTGTAGATATCTTTTTTATTTATGACATATAAATTCAAGTCTTTCAAGGAAAAATTTCAGTCAAGTGAGATCCATTGGTAGTTTGAGTTCAAAGTCAGTGAGCAAATGGAAATCATTGCAGCATCTCTTTCATTTCCCTAGTGGACATTAGACCACTCAGAATGTGTCACATAATTTACAGTCCCTTGATAGTAATTGAATATACACATTGAGAGTGCACTGGCAGAACACTTAAGGAAGATTGAGTATATGAGGACCTGCTTATGTTATTTTTGGCTCTACCCTGGTTTTTGCTTTCAATTTTTTTTTCTTGAGATTAATTTCAATTTGGTTCTTCCATCCTATCCAAACAAAAGCTTTGGGAAAAGAGATTAGCAGCATCAAAGACATTGTGATTTTTAGTTTCAGAGACATTATGATGTAATGACAGAAGGACAAAATTTACCATAAGTAACTTACCATAAGTAATTTTTAACCTACAAGAGTAGTAGAATTATGCAATCAATGAGAAAGATGACTTTTGAGCTGTTTCCTAAAAACAGAGTGAGATTTTCTAAATTTTAACTTAATATTTCTATTTTAATATTTAATATATCCATTAATATGGAAATGAGATAACTTTGTAGTTAAAAGCGTGAGATATAAAAATTGTTTTCTTTTTAACACTAATAATTCTAAATCTTTGTATTTTTTTGTGTTCCAATACATTTAAAATTTTTAGTCATATTTTATAGAAAGTCATTCTTTAAATGGTTTGCTTGCCATGCAACATGGAATCTTCCTGGGTAGTAACTTTGAATATTTAAGAGGCTACAGATAAAGTAGTAAGGATTTCAACTTGATTTTATAAAGACTCCCAAGTATTCCAAACATGTAATAGGGAAATGGGACCTGACAAAAATGGCTATTTGAAAAACAGTTTTAATTTTCTTTTTTTCTCCCCATTCCTTCTCCATCTCTCTCTCCATGTCCCTGTCCCTCTTCTTTTCTTTCCTTGTAGTGTGTTATATCCACCAAAGATCGTCCAATCGACCTCTATTTTCTCACACGTGTGAGTCAAACTTGATGTCCTACTCATTGAGACCAAGTTAATTTTTTCTGACCACTAAGATTTACTTTCATAAATTGCTTTTTTCATTTGATTGAGACAAAGACGTGGAACTAATGATAGTTAACAATAAAGTGTTCATCAGTGAATATTTTCCCATGCTGAGGCTAAATGAGAACATATGCAAGTAATTTAATTAATAACAACTTAAATTTATTTGAATATTTGTAAGGGAAAATTCCTCTATGCTAAGATATTTACAGGCCTTTCAATTTCAAGAATACTATATACATAAAAGATTTCTTTTTAAAGACACAGTATTCCTTTTTCCTTTTCTGCTACTTAATAGGTTGATAATCATATGTTCAACGGTAATTTTTTGCCTTTGGAGATAAGATAAAACAAGATGAAAACACAGACCCTTAAGATTAAGAGATTACAAAAGCAATCTTATTTCATTTACCTATTTACTTTCTCCATTATCTTTATTGCTTACTTTCACTTTACTCTTGTTTTTTTTTTCTGATCTCCCTTACCCTTCTTATCTTTGAAATCTTGCTTAATCTTTTTTCCTTCTAAGTCAACCTTTTTATTTTTCCTTCTACTCAAGTTTTTTGTGATTCTTGTTAAACTTGTCTCCAAACCAAACTGTATATAGTATTGTATGTGACATAGTACCATATTAAATAATTTTACACATACTTGCTTTCCATAACATATTGATGTTTATATGGTAGTTGAAAGGCATTGTTAGTGATATTTGTCAGTAGAGATTTATGATTTTATGCATGCTATTCATATAGAATTTATATAATAAAAAAAATAAGACTAGAAAGTTCTGAGAAAATGTCATCACCCCCTCAAACATTTTTTTTTTTTTAAACAAAACCAAATTCTCCTTTTTAATCATGTTCATTTTGCCTTGGTCAGATTGACATCACACATTACTGTCTTTAATAAAATATTAATGTATAATGCACACTATAAAGTTGAAAAGTAGTCCCCGTCTCCCTCTCTCCTATCTTTGGAAAAACTGTGCTACCTTATTTGTAGAGATTTGCAGTGAAAATCAAAGATGAAGTAGACTTTAAACTAAGTCAATATTTCCATCCTATTTCCTATTACTTACATTAGACAGATTGGCTCTTTCCATAAAGCCATGACGATGAGCCAAAGGGGAATCATACAGAAGTGGGTAATACAAATCCTAAATATAAAATATCCATAAAAAAAGAATAAACTTTTGTTCAGATAAAACAAAAATAAACTATATTTTATAAACTATTTTATATTTATGTAAAAAGAAAAAAAATAAGAAAAAAGTTACAGTTATTTTTAGCACAATGATATGATGCCTAAAGGCTTTTGTCAATGATGTCAACTTTGTTGAATGGAAAACACTGAACCGACAAGTGACTCTGTTTCTGTCAAATCCTACGTTCTACTAAAATGTTGTGTCACTCTCCGATTACTCAGACCTTCTTCTCTAATCTATTACAAAATATGGAGACTCTCAGGAAGAAACTAAGAGAGAGTAATAATAGCACATTAGATGAAAGGCAAGGGCAGGCTTCCAAACATTTTATAGAGTAAAGCTTCAGTTAACTCTGATTGAATCAGTTCACAAATCTCAAATGTACAAATGAACATATTATTTTTTTATTTTTTGTGTTGAAATATAGTTGATTTAAAATGTGTTAATTTCTGCTGTACAGCAAAGTGATTCAGTTCTACATATATATGCATTTTTACATTCTTTGTCATTATGGTTTATCATAGGATATTGTATATAGTTCTCTGTGCTATATAGTAGAAACTTGTTGTTTATGCATTCTATATATAAAAGCTTACATCTGCTTTTATCACAGATGAACATTTTTATACTAGATTTCTTCTACCAAGCCAAACCTATACATCATATATACAATCTTTGTTAATAGTAGAATATGTGAAAATATGAAGCAGGGTTCATGAAGGAGAACCTAAATGCAACAAGAAAAGCAAAACCAAAAATAAAATATGGAGCACAATAGTAGACATTACTATGGCAACACCTGGTTCCTAGTAAGAAGTTAGTGACCACTGAGATTTTTCTGAGCACCCACATGCTTTTGTTCTTTCACTCACCTAATCAATAAATATTTACTGAGTATATATCACTCTAGGTGATGGGAATTAACTGATCATGGTTCCATGCTCTTGTCTTATGATGCTAAATGTATTTGCAAAATAACAGAAGAAAATCACCCAGGGACTAAAATTATTTTTCAGTTATTAATTCTTTTTGTAGTGCATGTGAAGTGAAGGGGTCAATGTTATTGTCATGTAATGTTATTTGCATTAAGATTCCTAAAAGCAGGGAATTTAATTTGAAGATCTATGGGAGAGAATGCCTCACTCTCAACTTAGTGGCATGGCTTATTTTTTCACTTTGTCTAAATATAACTTTTTTCTTGTAGTGGTAATCAGAAACAGTATGAAGCACAGACAGTGCATTATCAGCTTTAATTTGGGCATGGTCATGCTTCAGGGAATTAAGTGGCTATAAATTATAGCAGTATTTTAACATTTGTATAAAGACCTATGATATGTGCTCGTCTGTTCTAAAATTTTAAATTTCACAGGAAAAGTGGTTGAATAAGAGTTACATATAACCCTATGAGCCTGAATTTTTGGTATTCAAATATGTGAGAATGCGGAGTGAACGTATTCTAATCAATATACCATCATTCACCTCTTCCTGTCCACTTTGCTACTGATTGGCAATTTTCTCTTCTAGATGCTGAAAATCACCTACTGAGTCCTATGAAAGACTGTTAGGGGACCCAGAGACATGAGGCATCAGGTCTACTACCCACTGTTTCATGCTTCTCATCACTATTAGCATAAGTGATCTTTCCAGAGAGCACTGAGGCTTATTAAGCAAAACTCAGTTCTCTGAAACTACAGGTAAAGGACATACAGGCATAATTGAGGTGAAGTATTGGGTTATGGACAGACACCTCACCTGGAACTTAAGAGAGTGTTTTGGATCCTAAATGGTAACCTTCAGGACATTGTGAGTAGAATATGCCACACACACACACACACACACACACACACACACACACACACACACGTTACATAAAGTTAAGTGTTTCATCCTAGAAATAAAAGTAAAAAATAATAATTTTAGTGATAAATCAGAAAACTCAAAGCTAAGTAAACACTTTCAGTAATAAACTTATAATGTTTCAGGTACTCTTTAGATAACTAACTTTATTTTCACAACAACTATATATTTGGTAGTAGCATCATTGTCATCTACAGATGAGGAAACTAAGAAACAGGGAGATTAAGTAATATAGGTAAGTATACACAACTTGTGTTAAATTAATTAAACAAGGAAACCATTAGACTGAGGTGGCTTTAAAGCCTAGATAAGCAAACCAAAACCTAAGCCTGAAATGCCTCAGGGTTAGGAAATTAAAACCCAAGGACAACCAATTACAAGCAGTCAATTAGGCTTTCCCAAATAAGGCAACCTTCTTGAGCCACAGTCAAGCAAATAATTTCCTTTCTTTGCTCTGCAGCTTCTCTATAAAAGTCTTTCCCTAGCTCATGTCCATGGAGTGCTTCTAACAACTTCCTGTTTGGAGCTCCCCGATTAAGTCAAATTTATTCTTAAAAATTTTAATATGCCTCAGTTTGTCTTTTAGCACTACTAATGCAAGACCAGAATTTGAACCTGAATAATCTGATTCCAAAATCTGTATGCCTAATCACCACTGCCTGACAGTTCAACCTTATAGTAAAATTTGAGTCTTTATATTAAAGTGGTTGAATGACCTAAGACAAATACTATGCTTAAAAAATTTGCATACTACTTGGGTGAAAATGAAAAATAATTTGAATATCCATGAAATCTGTGGATATAACTACAAGATTCAAGACCTTGAGTAAAGTAAATTAAATAAAAATAATTTAAGAAAGATGATTCTAATAAATTTAGACTATAAAAGAAGGAAATCACTGGGAAATATTTAACAGAAAAGGGAAAGTTCATACTAGAAGTTCATCAAATAAACAATTCTCTATCTCAAGAACAAATTATACAGGCACACAGAAAGGCAAAAAGAGTAACAAGATACTAAATTGGCTACAATCAGACACCTGAAAGTCAAATTGAAAAGCCACAAAGAGTGGAATCCAAGCCAGAACCTGAAGGAAAAAATAGCACAGTGAGAAAGACTTGGCAAAAAGCTAAATGAGAAAGGTGATGCAACCATAACTAAGACATAGTCATAGCACACATATCCACACCAAAAACAAAGAAACCTTAATACAGCAATAACAAATTATCCATCTGCTAAAATTACTTGGTGTACAGCCTCAATTATTTGCACCCTAATTTAGAAATTATCAAAGCTGAAATGATATTGCATTGAAATTTACTTTTTTAAAAAATTAATTCATTTTTTAAAAATTTTGGCTGCGTTGGGTCTTTGTTGCTACACGTGGGCTTTCTCTAGTTGTGGTGAGCAGGGGCTACTCTTCCTTGCAGTGCGCAGGCTTCTCATTGTGGTGCCTTCTCCTGTTGCAGAGCACGGGCTCAATATGCGTGGGCTCAGAAGTTGTGGCATGTGGACTCAGTAGTTGTGGCTCACGGGCTCTAGAGCACAGGCTCAGTAGTTGTGGTGCACGGGCTTAGTTGCTCCACAGCATGTGGCATCTTCCCGGACTAGGGCTCGAACCCGTGTTCCCTGCGTTGGCAGGCGGATTCTCAACCACTGTGCCAGCAGGGAAGTCCCTGAAATTTACTTTGACTTAGCAAAACTTTTGTCATCCTAAGAAAAAAAAAGTAAGGTAAACATTTAAGAAGAGACTTTAAATATTCTAGGAAACCTATTTAAGAATTAACAGTTGGTATGCAAATTAAAACTGAATGAACTACTTAATTAACAGATTCTCATTTGTTAAGCTGAAGTCAAGTGATAAGTTTAATGAAAAGCACATCTATACTGGAGCAGGGAAACTCTGCGTCTTTTCATTAAATCAGACAGAACCTAATCAATGAATATGTGTGACGTATTGCTGTATAAATCTGATTATATGCTTCCTGGATTTGCTAAAATGCTGAACATTTTATTCTGATTCTATATTGTAACAATTGAAGGGCAAGAATGGCTGTCTATAATTCAAATTCAATTGTCTTTAAATTCTAATCTCTAAATAGTCTCTCTTAAATAGAAGCCATTGATTCAGTGATCTATAGTTAAATCAGTGACATTCAATCAATATCAGAGTTTAAGGGTTTAACCGGGAGTTCTCCAATAAGTTCATGTCAAGTACACATCTTGTAAACTGCCCTGTCTATATTTTTAAATTATTTCAAAATCTTGAATTTGCAATCTCTGTGATTCTACAGGTCTTAGGCATGAGAATTTGCCTGGGGGAATGGGGGAAGGAGAGCATGAACCTTGGTAACTAAAAAAATATGATGCTCCAGGTTTGTTTTTCCTCACCTAACATTTTTCTCTTTGGCATGATGAAGGGCAGATCAACGTTGATTGTAAAAACAAACAGAAATAGCGCTAAAGCAGCATATGTTAACACTGCTGCAGCCCGATGATGAATGAGCTGTAAGTGATGCCAACACCTGTTCTTGACTATGGTGCGTGACACCCAATCCCAGTGGAGTAATGAGTGTGCAGACACATTGGTGCACATTTCATCGATTACAGTGGTTTATGGAAGAGTTTTGGTAGCATCCTCTCTCTCTCTCTCTCTCTCTCTCTCTCTCTCTCGCTCTGATTACTTCTCTGTTCGTTCATTCATTCATGCATAACTTCACAGTCGGCATTGAGGTATGTATATTCAGATATAAGTGAATATAAGCTACATGGGACAATACTAGGTTACCCCAAGTCCTGGGTGACTAGAAGTATGCTACTATATCAAAATAGTCAACTTTAAATCACCATTGTTAAGTTATCTTATTTGGGTCTGAAGTTGATTGAAATTATCAGGCGTCTCAACTAGATTGATTCTGAGAATGGCTGAAGGGGTTATTAAGTTGCACTGTTTTATAAAGACAATCTTAAAACAAAATGAGAGTAGCTGAACATATGTGATAGTGTGTTATAATTACTATATAAAATACATAAGCATGAAAATTTCTATGTAATGTGTCAAATAACTATATAGTTTTGATATTATCTTCCAGTATTGTTTCAGCAAAGAATAAATGATGTATCTATGTGGAACTTTAATACCATGTAATGATCTTTGTAATGTTACACATGGTTCCATGTCCCATAAGAAAATTCTGTTAATAGGGCTAAATAATGTGAATTACTTATTCTGTCCTTAATTTTTACCTCATTTTATTTCTGGTCACCCCCCTTTCTCTTTGCTTTGAAACCTAGACAAAAGTTTCTTTCTTGTCCTAAAAATAATTCCTTTACCTGTAGTTAGATCATCCCTACCTGGAGGGACTCATATTTGTATGACTTCTTCTGATTTTTTAAACTCTGTTTTAACTTTCCAACTGACACTTTTGCTCTGTCTCTAAATTTATTCAGAGCTTTCCATTCTTAAAGAGAATTTTGTTTCCAATTCTTGCTCCTACTTTTGATATTTCTAAAAAAAAATTTATTGAAGTGTAGTTGACTTACAATGTGTTAATTTCTGCTATACAGCAAAGTGACTCAGTTATACAAATATATTCTTTTTTGTATTCTTTTCCATTATGGTTTATCACATAGCCCAGCCAATAAGACCTGCTTGACCTGACCCTGCCTATTTCTCCGAGCTCATCAGCAACCATGTCTCACCTAGCTCATTCCTGCCTCTGACACTTGTTATTCCCCCTTGCAATGCTTTTCCCTTGAATTCTCACTTGGCTGACATCTTCTTATCATTCAGACTCTGTTGAAACATCCTTTTCTCAAAGACATCTTCTTTGATTCACCCCCTTTCCTGGACTCTTATATTCCTGCTTTATTTTCTTCATATCACTGTCTGAAATTATCTTCTCAATGTATTTGTTTACTTGCTTATTATCATCTATCTTCCACTAGAACCAAGTTCTATGATGACCGAGACATTGCCTGTCTGATTCATCATTTTGGCTCACTGCTTGGCACATTATAAATTATTATTAGCTATCTGTTAAAATGCATTCATAAATGAGGCTAGAGGCAGTAGCCATATCACAAAGAGCTTTGTATATCATGTTGTAGAGACAGAATTGTATCCCAAAGGCTACAGAAACCATCAAGAGATGGTAAGTAGAAGACTGGCATTTAAGAAAACTTTAGAAGACGTACCTGAGTTAGCACTTGAAGAGCAGGTGAAATTTGAAAGAGGGGAGAGGTACATTCAAGTGAGACATCCTAGAATGATAAGATGGTCAATGATACCATAGGGATGATGTGTGTTTGGGATATAGTGAGTGAGTAGATGAGTTTACTTAGTGCAGAAGTTTCCCTTAAGCTAGTAGTGGTAGAAACACTGAAATGGTGGAGATGAATCACAGAGTGCTATTTTGCTTGGCAATATGATTTGGAATTGTATTCTAACAAGTGCTGTTCTTTGAAAAGTGGAGATCAACTGGAAATCAACATGATAGAAATCAGAAGAAAAATCATCCTTGACATGTCAAAATCCTTCTGTTTCTTTAGAGCCCAGCTTAAGGACCGAATCCTTCATATGGCCCTTTCTTATGAGAGTAATAGAAGGATATTCCTAGACGCAGTCTGGTCCATTCCTTTCATTTTACAAGAACTCAGACCCAAGGAGATAGTGACATCCCCCAGATCACAGATAATTAATTTAGAGTTAAGACCTGTAACATATATTCAGAGGATAATATTCTTAAACTGAACTCCCCAAATTTAAGCCAGCGTTCAAAATTTTTTTTTAAACAGTCCCATTTCCCATCTAAAATTTCTCAATAAAAGTTATAGCAACAGTTTCAAAACTGCTTTACTGTGTGATTTTGAATTTTATTATATACTCGGCATTCTTTCTGTGATAAACCTAATAAACATCTTATTCATAAAGGAAATATAGGGATATTAATCTAGGCATATCTGTCAAACTAAAGTATCTTTGCCTTTTTAAAATTTTTATGGGGATAATAAATAGTTCTTCTGATAACAAATATTGGCTATGGAAAATTGTTAGGACCCACCCACACTGTGTAAACAAATATTACAAAACCAACGTTAATGTTTATATTTGCAATTTTTAAAATTTTATTGGAATACCTGTGAAATATAGAGTAAGAAAAGACTCAAAATACAACATTCTTCCATTTCATTTAAGGGAGAAAAAAGGACATATAAAAAGCACTATTACAAAAGCAAAGGGCTTTTGGATATATTTATTAAATGTAAAGGAATTTCTTGACAATGAACGTCTGCATGTCCTCTAACCAGCAGTGTCCAATATAAATTTATACAATCTGTAATGTATTCTAATGCTCAATTTAAATTCTCATGCAAAAGAGCTAAATGGATTAATTAAAGACATCAAAAAATCTCTTAAGTTTAAAACAAATGAAGACCACAAGTTATTTGAAATCTTTCCTTTAAACTATCATTTTAATTAAAGATTAAAAAAAAATTGTTTTCCAAGTTTGCTCTGTTTCATCAGTTTGTTATTTGGTCCTTCATTTATTTTTTTTCCCAAGGGTATATAGTTATGGTTTTAAATTTAATTTGGGGCTTCTGAGTTTCTTTGCTACATTAACACAGTAGTTTTAGACATGTGATAATCAGTATGCAAAGGTTGGAACTCTTTTGAAAGGATTGAAAATCCCTTTATAAAAATTTGCTTTGGAGAAAAAGGTGATTATGCCAGTTTTAATAGCATGAAGTGAATGCCTCTTCTTTCTTCTTTTTAGTGTGATTCTCCCTTTCTTCAGTGTCATTTTTGCTAAGTGCAAAAACAGTACAACTGCCTTAGTCAGTTTGGGCTGCTATAACAAAATACCAAAGACTGGGTGGTTTGAACAACAGTCATTTGTTTTTCAAAGTTCTGGAGGCTGAGAAGTCCAAGATCAAGGTGCTAGCAGGCTCAGTGCCTGGGGAGGCCCTCTTACTGGTTTGCAGGCAGGTGCCTTCCTTCTGTATCCTCACCTGATGGAGAGAGAGAGAGGGCTCTTCATCTTCTTTTAAAGACACTAATCACATCCTCAAGGGCTCCATGCTCAGGATGTTATTTAAACCTAATTACCTCACAAAGACCCTGCCTCCAAATACCATCAACAAGATGATTAGGGCTTCAACATATAAATGAGGAAGGAGGTAGTTTGGACAAATATTCAGCCTATAGCAAGAACTAAGCACATACTTTAAGTTTTCTAAGTGTTTTGGATTTTTCTTCCAGTCTGAACTTTATGTGAGGTGTTGAACCTTGTCCCCAAGAGCCTGAGAACTTTGCCACTAAGTGACATGGTGACACAGAAGGGGTGAGGACAGGCTCAGCTAGCCTACTCTGGGTCTGATTCTAATGGAACACTTTTGCTTTTATCCTTTTTTATATTGGGATTTCTAGTAACATATTATTTAAGCAAAGAGTTCTATTATTCAAGTTAAATGAAACAAACATTTTAAAACCACTGGTGTAGCCGGACTTACAAGAACTAGGCAGTAGTGCCTCAACTGGGATCCAATCTGTCCAGCTTTTCCATCCAAGGCTGTGTGATCTTGGGCTCATCTTAGAAGCTCTAGAAGCCTATATCTTTCCCTTTAATCAGACTCTCTCATAAAGCTGCTAGAGGTGTAAATGTCTATGCGCTTCAGATTGACCTAAAGAAGTCTGCAAGGTGGGTATTTGTAAACCCTGGCATTTTAGCCATTTCATCAGTCCTTTATTTTTGTAAGGCAAATTGACTGTGATGAAAATGAAAATGGAACTGAGTCCATCATTGTTTTAGTATGTGGCCTGACACAGAATAGATGCTAAATAAACATTTTGTAAATGTATTTTAAAAATGAACAAATGCAGTGGCAGTAAAAATGGAGAGTGGGGAATAAATATAGACTTCTGGACTTAAAATGTCACTGATAGTTGGATATCCCCAAATGGCTAAGAGGCGCTTTCTTACTATCTCACAGGCTTCTATTCCAGGGGTATCACAGCTGCCAAGAGGTTAACAGGCTCCCTTGGGTTTTGGCAGTAGAGAGAGGATGTGTTGGGGAAAATGGCCCTTGAGCTGAGCCCTTTTGGAGCTGCTGTAGAGGACCTGTTTATCTACTGGTTAAATATGAGTGAGGAAAGAGCAACGACTTTGATAAACCAGGACAATGGTATGAAGTTTGGATATACCTGAAAAATGTCTTAGACTATTCAGTGTGCATCAAGGGAGTTTTCCATCTAGCTGATAATTTTTACTGCCACATATAGCGTAACGGATATCTATTCTCAGATGAGACATATCTGTCTTTTGTGGGCCAGGCGAGTGTGTCATAACCCTAGGAGTACTTCTTCTGAGATGGTAATTGGCTTTCTGGACCTTTCCTGGGAGTAGAATCTCCTCCAAACTCTGGCCTTTGTTCTTCTGTCCTCTGTTTGGCGTTCTGCCTCACTTGCAACTGAAAGAGTGAGTATCTTCCTTAAGCCCCAGCCTCTGATTTCAACATGTGTCCTAACTATTCCTCCTACTTCTTTGTCAGTTGTATTGATTCTATATTGTGGGCAACCAAATCATTCATATTTTAAGCCCTTACCATGACAACATCACATCAGACAAAACTAAGGTCTGAGAACTTGTGGTTTTTAATTCCTAAAGTGGCATGAGCTTTGAACCTCATATTGTATAGAATATGTCACATTCACCTTCTTGATAATTTAATCCGCAACAGTAGACACTTTACCAGACATTATTAAATCATTCCTATTTTTGGTTGCATGTTACTTCTGCTTAATGCTACAGTCTAAGTTATCTTCCACTTTTCCAAGTCCATATAGCTGTTTTGGAGTTAAACTCATTATTCACTAGGATTCCAAGTAAAATTCTCTCCCCCAAATAACAGCATATATCCATTGTATCACATTTTTATCTTTACCTTTGCAGGTTCTCATCAAAGTCTTCTAACAGCCATTGGTGTCTGGTATCACCACCATCCACATTTTATAGATGAGGTAAAGGAGACCTAGGGAGTTTGGATGCCTTATCCCATATTCTTCTGATAACAAATATTAGCTATTGAAAGTTACTCGGGGCCACCTATGCTATGTAACCAACTGTCACAAAACCAGCATCAGGGTTTTCTATTCACATTTTTAATCTTTATTTTATTGGAACATCTGTGGAATATAAGGTAACAAAAGGTTCAAAATAGAACTTAGCAGAGTGAAGATGAGACTGTTTATCAGCTCTAAAGAGCATTCGGGTGCCCCGTCTTCTTCTGCTACTCAAGCAAGCTTTCCCTGATAACTGACCAGCTCACTCTCACTTTCAAAGAGCCAGTTCTTTCCCCAGAAGAAAAAAAGATCTTTCAGTATAATTTTCTACACTGACTACCTGTCTTTTTCCATATTTAGATATAATTTGTGCTGCTAAATAGGGTTGCCCCCTAGCCCTTCAGACTAAACTCTGAATTTCAAACAGACACTTTGTTTATAACTGCTGTAAGTCATCAGTTCTGAGGATAAAGAGACTGGTTATTTTAAGTACAAAAAAATTTGGTAAACAGACAAGAGAGAACTTTTCCTTCTTTACTTAATGCCCATGGACGAAACCTCAGGATGCTGCCATTTGAATTTCACTGCCATTCTGTCACAGCCTTCACCAGATGAGCTTTCTGAGCTTGTCGGTGAATGAAGATTGGCACCCCAAGGTCATAACCACCGGGCCTGCAGATGGCAGACTGCCAGCACCACTTCTGAGGTGCCCAGGGTTTGCGGGACTCGACTGCTTTCCATTCCTCCTCCTTAGTGGGTTTCCTCCTTTACCACCTCTGAGAAAGCCACAGTGTCCAAAAGAAGGAAGCGGTCCAGCATCAACAGTCAGGGGCCTCTGCAGCCTCTCACCACTTTCCCTCCACCCTACCCTCAATCTGTGAGTCAAGGATACAAAATTCAAAAAAAAAATCTTCCACTAGACCAAGTCCTGCCTATGCTTTTGGCTTTTCTACATGCTGTTACCTTTTTGGAGAAAATATTCCTTTCTTATCCCATTTCCCCCTTTTCACCCTGCTCCCAAACTTGTATCCTTCCAAGTGGTGAACCAAAGCTATGTAGTATGTGTTAACCCATGACTTCGTCTATCACAGCATTATCTCGCCTTGCTTCACAGAAAGAAAACCACTTGCTCACATAAAATACGTGTGTACCAGTTAGCATTCTTTGTGATTTTTTATATGCATTGCATGATAGTATGATAGGTATATGGGTGTGTGTGTATATATATATCCACAAAAATGTGTATACAAATACATATGTGTGTATACACACACTATACATGCAAATATATAAGTTCATATTCATCTCTGATTGTGTTAGGTGAACAGCTATTTTAGCCTTCCCTTCCAGAGTCTAACTTGTGGTAACATTTTTGATTCCATGACAGAATTATAACAGTCTGCCTATTTAGTTCAATGCCATTCCAGTTGTTGAGTGAATGGCACTATTCTTTTTTTTAATAAATTTATTTATTTATTTATTTTTGGCTGTGTTGGGTCTTTGTTGCTGCGCACGGGCTTTCTCTAGTTGGAGCGAGCGGGGGCTACTCTTCGTTGTGGTCTGCGGGCTTCTCATTGCAGTGGCTTCTCTTGTTGTGGAGCTCCGGCTCCAGGCACGCGGGCTCAGTAGTTGTGGTAAGTGGGCTCTAGAGTGCAGGCTCAGTAGTTGTGGCGCACGGGCTTAGTTGCTCTGCGGCATGTGAGACCTTGCCGGACCAGGGCTCAAACCCATGTTCCCTGCATTGGCAGGCAGATTCTTAACCACTGAGCTGCCAGGGAAGTCTGAGAACGGCACTATTCTGACTTCATGCTGGTGATTTGAAGGTTTAACAATAACTCAGCTACACCAACTGTTTTATTCTGTTTATTTTGTATTACCTCAGAACTAGAAATTGGAAATTTATAAAGGCTAAGAGATAATAGAGAGGGATGTGATAACCATTTCTGGATACATGGATATGTGAATCCCTAGTATGGAGAGACTGGGTAAGATGAAGCCAGGAAGTGTGCTTAGAAAGAATGGAATAAAATTTAGAGGCAAAGTCTGAATCCTTCCACCTGTTAGGAAGAGGTCAGGAATTAAAAGGCCCTTGAACGCATTTCTTCTATATAGTTCAGGTGTAGCCTAAGAAAGTTGCAGTAAATCTGAGAACAAAGAATGTTATCCTAAAATAAATACTGAGGGAGAGACTGAATAAATGTATAGGTCTTAGTGGAGGTAACAATAGGAAATATTTGAGTGAACACTATATTATAGGTAATACTATTAGGCTTGGGAAGTACCAGGATGACTAAAATATTGTTCTAACCCTGAGAAAGCTCACATCCTGGTGTGGGAGAAAGAGAAATAAATCATCACAATCCAGACATATGACCCAAATTCTTGAAAATATTGCACAAGAGCCATTAACTTGCTTGGGAAAGTGTGTGTGATGGGAGGAGCTGGGGTGGCACCCTGAAGAAGACTTCCCTTCCTCTAGATGCCAGAATTCGATGGTTTTCTTAACCAGACTTTTTTCTTATAAATGCAATTCAGAACAGCTATTTCTGCTTCTGTCTCCAAACCCTGATTGCTACTAATTTTAAATACTTTTCCTAGAACATTGTTCTCTCAGCTATTATTTACATATTATTTCTCTTGGCTTCTATCCAATTTCTGTTTTCTTCTACCCATTAAAAGCAAAAGGTGATAGCTTATCAAATAATTTATTTTTGAAAACACTTGAAGAGATTTAAACAGTTCTATATACTTTTCTATCTTCATATTTATGATTTCTATTCATTTTCAGGGTGATTACATTTATCAAGTTATTGACTTATGTGTATCCTAGAGAATGTGTAATTTAATTCTCCCAATATTATTAATGAAAACTGTTCTTGGTAATATTGTTTGATGAAGGCAGTCAAGACATACTTTTGTCAAAGCATTGTTGAATTAGAAATTCTTGTGGAACATGTGGCATACTTATCCAGGAATAACATTTATTCTGCCAGCATCTGTAAGAGGAATATTTTTATTTTGTCCAAACACTCTGAACCCCAGTATGGAAAACATCATTGAGGTGGATTTGTATACAAAAAAATAGAAAAAGATAGTTGAGGGAAAAAAAAAAAAAACCCAATAGGCTACATTATTTAAAGTTTTCTAAATAGTTAAGCATACATGAACCTTCTTTAATTGCAACTGATTTAAAGTTACATACCCTCTATGTAGTCCTAATTTTACTACTAATTCCTCCATTTAGAGTATTGATGAAATATTTAGGCAGGAGTTGCTGAGACACACACACACCCTCCCACACACATACACAGGCACACAGCTCATTGTTTCCTATAGATAGCTACGTGAAACTTGTTTCAGTGTTCCCAGATGGTCCTCTTTCTATGCCTAATGCCAGTTCTTGTGCTATGGTAATTTCCATTGAACTGACCATTTGCTTGCATGTAAGTTGATATATTTGATATATTCATTGCAGAAAATTCTCTCTGACTGCAATTGCTCAAAACACATTAATTGTATTTTGGTTTGTTTGGTGTCTTTTATTCCTATTAGCTGCTAGAAGAAAAATCCATTTATGTGCAATTTAAAGAGGACTGTCTCTTTTTCAGAGCTTCTAACTAACTTTTTATAGCAGCTGTCGGAGCCATGAAACAGGAGTGATAACAGACATGAGAGGGTATATATCATAACTGCCTTGAAAATTAGAGGAAAAAACCCTCCATGTTCTAAGTGAAAAATCTTCCTACATTACCTAGGAAATAATCAGAGGGTAAATGACTTCTACATCTGGATAATTCATGTCCATATAAATGTATATTCAACTAATTTAACTTTTTGAAAATCTAACATGACTATAAATTTTACCCTCTCAATTTTTATTGAAATGCTCTCAATTGGATATTATCTGTCAAAAAATAATGACAATAAAAATAAAGGTTTAATACAAATCAGGCACTCTTGTAAATATTTTATATCTAAGAACATAATATAGAACCCAGTTGATACCTAGTGAAGTATACTAAATGTATTGTGCTAAGTAATGTGACAAGTAATTTGATGAATTAAAAATAATATTTTAAACAAAGTTTTCATCTTTAAAACTAATATTTTTTATTATTGTCAAACAATTCTACTTTTGGGGGTTACTATTGATTAATTAGTTTAGTTTAAATACTAAACTCTATTTTCTAAGCTGAAATCTGTGTCAGTTCAGAGGACATGGCTATCCTTTGTGGCTAGGCTTTTCTATTCTAAAACCATGCCCATTTGTGTAACTAAGGACCCTTCTATTTAAAAAGAACAATTACTACAAGATGGAGTGCTTAAAGTGGAGTGAACTGTAGTGCTTCGTGCCTGATTGCTGCCATGTCTTAAACAAGAGATATTAAAAGAAATAAATGCCAGGTGGTCTCACGAGGACATTTTGACTTACGCTTTTGAACCTTTGGTACCCACATAACAAAACGGCTGGTGGCTTTGATGTTGTTTCAACATGAGAAAATCCACAATTTTATTGTTTGCAAATGTTAGCCTCTTCCTCAAATACCCATTTTCTCTAATTATGAAGAATTCTTCCACAGTGAAATAGTCTTTTTATAAACTGCAAATTAAAATTTAGTATGTTTTTAGGATAATACCTCTGAACAGTAGAGCAGTGGAGAAAATTCTAAAGATTCTTTTCATTATTTTTCCCCTAAATCAAGACTTTGGCTACATAGAATTTAAAACATTTGGTTAGGAGAAAGTTAATAATAGTAATGTGTACTCATACTTTGTTCATAAAGTGCCTTTTAAGACAAATTTGTAGTTTACATTGACTAAATGTATTTATTTTCAGGGATAGACTTTCACCAAGGGTTTTGATTCCAGTTATCTGAAATACATGTATACAAAGTATAGATAGTATTTTTGTTAATTTATATTAAAATAGCCTTTATAAAATGGTTCTTGAATGATTTCTTTAAAAGTACACATTGTAAGACAACCTACAGACTGGGAGAAAATATTTGCAAATGATGTGACCGACAAGGGATTAATTTCCAAAACATACAAACAGCCTCACACAGCTCAATATCAAAAAACAAACAACCCAATCAAAAAATGAGCAGAAGACCTAAATAGATATTTCTCTAAAGAAGACATACAGATAGCCAACGGGCACATGAAAAGATGCTCAACATCACTGATTCTTAGAGAAATGCAAATCAAAACTACAGTGAGGTATCACCTCACTCCAGTCAGAATGCCCATCATCAAAAAATCTACAAATAAATGCTGGAGAGGATGTGAAGAAAAAGGAACCCTCCTACACTGTTGGTGGGAATGTAAATTGGTGCAGCCACTCTGGAGAACAGTATGGAGGCTCCTTAAAAAACTAAAAATAGAGTTACCATATGATCCAAGAGTCCCACTCCTGGGCATATATCCATAAAATATGAAAGCTCGAATTTGAAAAGTTACATGCACTCCAATGTTCAAAGCAATGCTATTTACAATAGGCAAGACTTGGAAGCAAATCAGATGTCCATCAACAGAAGAATGGATAAAGAAGAAGTGGTATATGTATATAATGGAATAGTACTAAGCCATAAAATATTGTCATTTGTAGCAACATGGATGGACCTAGAGATTATCTTACTAAGTGAAGTAAATCAGAGAAAGACAAATGTTATATGATACTACTTATATGTGGAAACTAAAAAATGATACAAATGAACTTATTTATAAAACAGAAACAGACTAACAGGCATAGAAAACTAATTTATGGTTTCTAATGGGGGTAGAGGGGGGAATAAATGAGAAGTTTGGGATTAACAGATATACACTACTGTATATAAACAGATCAACAACAAGAACCTACTGTATAGCACGGGGCACTCTATTCAATATCTTGTAATAACCTATAATGGGAAAGAACCTGAAAAAAGAACATATATATATATATAAAACTGAATCACTTTGCTGTACACCAGCAACTAACACAACATTGTAAATCAACTATACTTCAATTAAAAAAAATACTCATTAAAAGCACACATTGTAAATGGATAAATGGTGAGAGTTTGAAGTAAGAACAAATTGTAAATGATTTTTCTTATTTTTTTGGTTAGCCTAGGTGAATAAGTATATAGCTGCTAAAACTTTAAAGAAATACAAATTTTTAAGTTAAAGGACTCCTTTTCCATCATAAAAAAAGAGATGTCAAGTGATAGATAATTTGCATTTTAAGGAACTGCTTTCCTCCCCACAAATAGATGGGTTAACATACACCAAAGAAAACGATCTCCTCTGTTCCAACGAATATTTAGTATGTAGCTAAAAGTTGTTTTATTGAAATTGTTTTTAATGGGAGATTACAAATGCTACCTTTCTGATTAGGACAAGAACAGGAACTTTCAGTATCAAAGCAAGTTTTTCTAAATTGAGTTCTGCCTAGAATTAGAACAGATATATCTAGGACAGATTTATTATTCTCTCTGGAATACAAACATATGATCTAAAATTTGACATTGTCTCTTTTAACTTCGCCTTCCTCTCCTAAAATACTCTCTCTCCTATGTATGATGCAGGTAGCTTCCAAATGACTGTTTATCCATAAAGATTTCACAATGTACCATACTGTTTTACCATTAAGTATTTACACATCTCTAAGCTAAACCTTGTGGTTGGGAAGCACTATTAATAATATGTATTAGTACATAGAGACATGTATTTTAATCTTTTTTGTTTTCTTATTTTTGTTCTTCCTTTCCTTCCTTCCGTGTTTCTTTTTCTCTTCTTTCTTTCCTTTTTTTTTAAATTTTTTAATTGTTGACTTTTCATTAGCATCCCAAGGAATTCTGTTTCTGTGAATTTATTCTGTATTTTTTTCATTTGCTTTGCTTCTCAGTAAGTCTTTTTTAGATACACTAACATTTTTGTTGTTTGACTTGCATTTTTCATGTTGAAAGTTGACCCAAATGTGATATATTAAAGATATAAAATTAAACTTGCATTCAGTGAAATTGTATGTATGGATATTACATTTTTTTAAATGCCATAAAACTTAATATAGCTTCATTCATTCTACAGTAGCCTTTAAAAATGCATTCTTTAATTAAAAAGAGAACATTTTAAATATGCCAATTAAAATGTTAAGCATCCTAAAATCTTAAGATGTCTAAATAATATTCAAGACAGTTTACATATTTTAAATTGCCGTAACTCTTCTCAAATTAATCATGGTTTAAAAGTAGCCTTTGTACTACTTTCTCTTTCATATTTTGGTATGAAATTTTCACTACTGATAAATGTTTTACCATTTTAATTTGATTTCTCAGGTTGCAGCCCTGAACAATATTCAGATTAGTCTCAAAAACTCTTTTCTAAGGAGGTGATGTATGAAAGTAAATTTAATTACTCAGATTTTAGATTTAATTGGTAGAAACATGTATTGGAATGAAACAGGAAAAAAAGGCAGCCATTTTATGACCACTGTGTTGCCATTCCAAACACAAGTACGTTAAATATCATTATTTCAAGTAACTATATATTCTCGTGATTTGAGTGTTAAACTTCATAAATTCTCCTATAGAAAAAAATAGTATGCCTCCGGTAATGATTACTCACCATTTGTTGGAAAAATGCATCATATTTCATGTACTTTAATTACTGTAGGGATTTTTACTCCTAGTAAAAAAAATCAAAACGCCTTTAGGGTTCTAATATAATCACATGTCACTCACTGTGCTATAGACAGCCCAAGTGCTGACTCACTTTATTATTGTTTTTTTCAAGGTATTTTGTTTTTGTTTTTTACATGTTACATGAGCATTTGCTCATCACATTACATATTTTATTATTTTTTATTAATTGCCCAATATTCTATCATCTGCTATATCAGCATTTAATCATTGTTATTGAACCATTAAAGGCTTTTGAGAAGATAATTATTTGACAAAGCGCACCCAATGGCAGAATTATCTGTGTTCACAGAAGAGATTTTTTTTATGATGGTGGTGTTTCATTCATTTAATTTATTGAGCACTTATTATGTGCCAGGTACTTTACTGGGAGCTGGCAATACAGAACTAAAAGAAAAAGATGAAACTCCCTGGCACTGTGGAGTCTACATTTTAACGAAGGAAGTGGGTAGTGAACAATATAAGCAGGTAAATCACACAGTGTGTTAAATAATGAAAAATAATAAAGAGGAAAAAACAAAGCAAGAAAGTAGGGGCAGTACAGAAATGTCAGAGACGGGATAAAAATTGTAGGCAGGGTAGCCAGTGAGGGGCCTTACTAAGGCACTAACTCTTGAGTAAAATCTTGGAAAAATGTGAGGTGCTAGTAGTGTGTATCAGGGAGGAGATCCAGGCAAGAGGAACAGAAGGCTGATCCTTCACTAGTGGTGGCTGCCCCCCGAAGGTTTGTACTTATCTTTCAAGTTAAGGAGTAGGAAGCAAGAAACAAACACTTGTTGCTCTGAGAAGAAAGAAGGCCTCATTTTGCTTTAACAGAACTGTTGTTTCTGTATTCTAAATAACATTACCTTATATTTATCTAAGAATTCCAGGATTTTGAAATAAAGTACTATTCCATTCTGACGGTCAAACTTTTACTGAAAGCTTTTTCTAGATACTATGACAAATAATATTTCTTCCACATGAGTTTGCTTGGTATCCTAGAGAGTGAAGATTAACTAAAAAAAAATGTGTAATAGCAATCTGGAGAGAGTTGGAGTGACCTTAGATGCATTCTTAGTAGAAGCAAGAACAATCAAATCCAGTATTTACCTCAAGACTCAGATAATTCTAAAACATTTTCCTTTCTAAATAGAGGAGGCTGTCCCAATTAAGTAAATTATAATCTGTATGGGAGGACTTGATTATAGGAAAAGGTTACTTTTTTTTTTTTTGACACTAGTAAATCCCCCAAACAAAAAATTATATTAAAATATACATTATGCTTTTTTTCTTTTTGAAGGGTGTATAGTGTCTGTCATATGTTTGGCAATTCTGATCAAACACTTGAGAAAAGATAATCTTACTTTTTGTTAATTAAGGTGACTATAAACCAAAAATAATTATGATTATGTAAGCAGCCTAATTAAAGGGCAAAAAACCCCTTAATTAACATATGTCTGATTAAGAAATATAATGGCAGATATAAGTGGCTTTAACCTCAATCCCTGCTACAACCACAAAATACTTAGTTCTCAAATAAACAATCTGATGACTATACATTGACATTGTGAAATGACATATTGTTTTTGGTCGAGTATCATTTCTGCTGATCCAGACCCTAATGCTGGACATTAACATGCTTCCACTTCTCAAGCTACAGAACTGTAATACGATGTGCATAGAAATCTCCACTCTTTTTAAGATCCAACTACCCGAAATTACTAAACAGTTCCAAAGTATTGATGTTATATAATTATATTGTATGGATGTAACATGTTATGGCTGCCTTGTAGTAGGACCTAGAGATCTGTGAGGTAATGTTGATCTTAAAATAAAGTGGGCCATTATTTTACCGGCAAAATAAGTTTATTTGGGAAAAGGAGAGCACTGCAATTCAGGACAAGCAACATATGGTGAACCATAGGCATGTCTGGAGAACAGAGGAGAGGGGCTTGCTTTTATAGAGGAAAAAAGGAAATTGGGGAGGGCTGTGGCAGTTCTTCACTGGCTGCAGGTGGGGGAAGCTTGCTATTGCTGGGTGAGGAAATCTTTCTTCCTGCTGGGATCTGCAAGCTGGGGTGAGTGATATGCATGAGAGCTCCTCCCAGGACTTCCAAGCTCCACTTTAAATGAAATTTATTTATTTTCACAGTACATAAATATTTCCAAACTGCTACTAGATGTCTTGTATTTTATTTTCTTTGAAATTTATCTAGCGGTTTGTGTTCCTGACTTTCTCTTGCAGTGTTTCTTTTGTTTTAGTGTTAACATCATCACTTAAGTGACCACAACATCATCATTTAAGTGACCATTTCAAATGATTTAACCATATTATAAGAGCAATAAAATTCAGATTTCCCATTAACAAAATAGCTTTCCCCCAAAGAAGGTGACAAGAAAGGACATATCTGTTCATGATTGTTTTTCTCCCCACTAATTTCTATTTTAAAAGAAGAGACATTTTCCCAAGGAAAGAAAATTTTCCAATAGATGATATTAATTTTAAAAGTTGACATTACAGTAACTACAGGGATCAGAAATGAAGCTGTTTTGGAAAAGCTCCTCTTTCCTCATAGACATTTCATTAAGCCATTCCACCAAGTGTGTGATAGGCTTAAAATTAGGTGAAGCAGAGATGCATCTGGTGCAGTTTTCAAATGTAGAGCACTTGTATCACTAGATTTCTATTGGGATTTGCGTAACAATGCATCTTAGCTCTCTCCTCTTAAATGCCATGTTTCTCATTAGCATTTTCAAGGTTCTGATAACTCCTGTAGCCAAAAAAATCTGATTAACCTTCCTTAATCCAATGTTTACCAAACTTATTGGCTGAGGGAACACGTTTTCATATCAGACCAATTAACATATTCTGGGACTAGTGTTTCACAGAGCAAATACACTTAAAATACCTTAGCAGTTGCTGCTAGAATGAAATCCATGTCCAATTAACAAAGAGGTTTTCAGTTTTGTAAAACTCAGTGAACAGTTTAATACTGGCCTAGGAACCTGTTAGGCAATCTGAATTATTGATCTTTTAGAAGTGGGCAGTGGATAGTAATTGACTACTTAGAAAACAATACACTCAACATATTTTAAGATCCAGCATCTTTGGAATTTGCCAGTACCGCTTTGGAGTGGGCAACTAAAATGTATATTTCATATTTCGGGTTCTATGAAAATACGCTGAATTTAGGGAAAGAAGTGTATTGAGCAACATTTAATGGAACTGTTCTTAAATGCGAGCTGGGTTAGTGTTTACACAACACATAATTTTCTGGGAGCTCCAAGGCTCTCTAAGCCCTAACTGACTTGTCCACATCCTATCACTCAGTGAACTTCTAACTCTGGAGCTCCTTGCCCTCTCACTTGAACTAGAGAATCAAAACAATCCTGTCATTTTGTATCCCATGACTTTGCTTAGGCTTTTTCTTTTCTACAAAATGCCTCTCTCCTTTATGCCTCAATCACTACCCATCAGAATTCTCTGCTGCCTTCAAACTAACTTGCCTCCCTGTTACCTTTCCTCATCTTCTCCTTGATGGACAACTATTTGTCCAAGCCTCTGTGAGGTTATCCAAATTATTCCTTTTTTCCTATGTCTCAACAGGACTTTGCTTGCCTCTTTGTTATAACACATTCTATGAAATACTGAGAAATGTGTAATAGTCCACCAACATTGATGAGGCACTTTTAGTAGTCAGAGACCATGTTTTACCTATGATAGTGTCTTGCACAGAGTAGATACTCAAAATTGGGTGGCATGGCAACTCCAAAATTGGCCTTGATCATCTTTTTTACATTAGGAAAGTCACATGAAAACTCCGATTGAAAATCGCATTCTGCGTTTCTATTTATTAGTCTTTTACTGAAATGTACAGGTTACTCCAGTGTGAACAAGGAATTCCTTTCTTTAGGACCCAGGCGTTTTGGTATATTTTATTATAGTCACTTAATTCTGCACACTTTACAGCTGGTTGAAGTTTTTTAAAAAAATTGAAAAGCGGTATGATACATACAGCTACATAGTCAAATTTTGGTCTCTTATTCCCACTGGATGTTGTTCTTCACCCATTTCTTTTCATAGTTAGAAATTGTTCTTTTTTAACTTTTTACATTTAAATAATTTCAGACTTACAAAAGAGTTTGAAAAATACTACAAAAATTCCCTTGTAATTTTCAACCAACTTCCCCAAATGTTAACATCTTACATAGCAAGGATACAATTATTAAAACCAGAAAGTTAACACTGAAACAATTCTATTACCTGCTCTATAGACCTAGTCATGTTTCTTTAGTTGTTTCACTAAGGTCCATTTTTTTGGTTTAGGATCCAATCTTCAAATCGCCTTGGTCTCCTCCAATCTGGCGTCTCCTTAGTCTTTCTTTGCGCATCATGACATCATGATCTTGATACTTACAAAGAGCATGTGTGCCAGTTATTTTGTAGGATGGCAATTTTAGGTTATCTGATGTGTAAGCAGTGATTATATCTTTGAGAAATGTATTCACAGTCTTAGGAATATTTGTGAGGATTGTTTGGGTGGAAAGCATTTGTTTCTCCAAATGTTTTGTTGAATCATATAGCCTTATTTTCCATGTGGTAAGAGTGGCTATTTTAGAGTTTTTTAAAGAAGGCAGCAAATGTCTTATTTTTCTTCTTTGCAGGTGTTTGGTCCCATATAATTCCTTTGAAACATTTATAATGAGTTTGTTCCTGAGCTCTGTAAGTCTCTGTTGACATGAATATGCATCTTTTATTAAAAATATTTTTAAATATGAAAGTTTTTTTTTAAATCACACTCAGTATATGTTTTCTTTCTTAGTAATCAGTAGGTAGGTAGTACTGGACAACTCAATATACTGAGATTTCATTGGTTGAAGTGATCTACTCATTGCCCAGGCTGGAAGATCTTAGGCTTGATTGATGCACCTCTTCAGTGAATATCACAGAGAAGCCACATTTGAAATGTACTATTTTAAATTGATATTGCTAAAGATTTTTTTATGTATGTGCCTCCTCCTTTTCTAATGTTGCTTACTCTCTGGAAAACTTTCCCACCCTGCTTTTTCGATAGCTTCTGCACTCATTTTGACCATTTCCTGCATTGATCAATTTACTCTAACCAATTGGAAGTCTGGTCTCCCTCCACATCACTTCACTGAAACTGCTCCTTTAAAGAGTGCAGATGACTTTCTAAAAGTGAAACCTGCTACTTGTGTGCATCCTTTAACAATGTTGGCTACTCTCTTCTTTCATGAAATGCTTACCTTCTCGTGATATCTTAGATACATTCTCTCTTGGTTCTCCTGCTGCTTCCCAGAATGTTTCTTCTTATTCTCATCTTCTTACTTGTGTTTACATATAGGTGTTCCATAGGTTTATTGTTTAACCATGCTCTGCATATGCTCTGGGTTATCTCAAACGCTCCCAAAGCTTTAGTTATCACCTTTGTGCAGGTGACTCAATCTTTACCTCTAATTTGGATATCCATCCTGAGCTTTAGATCAGAATTTCCCATAGGTACTTCAAACTCAATTAGCTCTCAAACAAAAATCATTGATTCCTCCTTTAACATGAACTTCTTATGTCTCCTACACCTATCCCTAGACTTGGGCTGAGGTTAAACCCACTCATTAGGCTCTTCCGTCACACTTTGTCCTCTGCCTCCTAACCCATAGTATTCTTAATCTGGATGGCTCTCCTTCTCTCTTTCCATGTTTGTACATGCTTATTTTTCTTTTAGGTACAGTTCAAATTCTACTTCAGTGATGCCTACCATAATCAATTCAAAAATAATTTGATTCTCATGTTTATAGTTACTTTATTGTTTCATGTTTTATCATTAGTTGTAGACATGTCGGCATTGCTTTCTTCACTGGAGTATAAATACTTCAAGTGATGTCAGTGGTCCTCATAAGTTAGCCCAGTGCCTTACTTACATACTGATTTGTTGAACTGACTTGAAGTGAATCACTCCTGGTTGTTGTTGTCATTATGGTTGTTTGTTTTATTTTGTTTAGCCAGCATGTTTTATTTTGTTAACAGCATGCTCCTCCCAGGTATGATAATGTCACACTGTAACACAGAGGCCATTGGTATTTCTTTTTCATTCATTCATCCATAATAGGGACAGGAATAATTAGAATGAAAGCAGCTGGGACTCCCTAGAAAATAATATACTCCATCTCAGTCACTCAGAGAAATGTCTTGGGCAGTTACTAAATTAAAACTGTTTTTAGCAAAACCAGTGTGCTGAGGTGGGAAACACAATCGCATTACTTGCAATTTACTGTTGCTCCCTTAGTGATCTACAGATCAAAAAGTATCTGTTCTGACACCACTTCTGAAACTTAATGCTGTGTTTAATTTATCTAATTAGGACCTCTTAGCACCTCAAATAGGTACTTTAAAAAACACCACCACCACCCAGCTGTTACCCTAGGGACAAAAGAATAAGTGCAAATTTAACGCTTTTCAAAGGTGAATCTGCACATTTTGATGTCTTGACAGCATTCAATAAAAATCAAGTGTTCTTAGAGACAATATACTAATTTGTTGATTGTTTCTGGACTTCAATAAATATTGAAAATAGTTCTTAATACTGATCATTATTTGGGTAAATATTTGTGTGGATATGCGTAAGTATAATCTTTATAACATAAACTACTTTTCAGGAGTTTGTTGCTGCTTCTGAGACAAAGAACTCTTGATGTCAAGATTTGAAGAGAGAAGAAATGAAATACAGAATATGGTAAGCGACTTGCAGATAGACTATTTCAGCCTCATCTAATCTAATTCTCCATTGTGTAGTTTTCATTTGTAAGTTGCATACATATAAATACATACTTATGGTAATCACTGTTGCAAACAGTTGTGAAATATGACCACAGTTGAATCAAACTTTGTCCACTCTTATAAGCTTATTTTGATAAACTTGGTGTAACAGACACTTGGCTATCAACCATGGTGGGAGACTTTAACCTTTCAATTTCTTGAAATTTGGTTATACTTAAGTTATTCAGATTATTCAACAGTGATATGCAACAGCTAAATAAATATTTCTTGATGCTTAAAGGGCTTTTTTATTAGTTTACAAAAGCAAGTTAGTTTTACTGAGTTTATAAGAATCTCTAGTGTTTTGGCTTGTTCTCTTTTCTTCCTGTGTTTTCTGTAATGGATAAGAGTTATTTTCTCTTCTCATCCTATTCAGAAGACCCTCTCTAGGGCTTCTCAGGGGATGAATTATAGAGCAGTAGTCTCCAACCTTTTTGGCACCAGGGACCGGTTTTGTGGAAGACAATTTTTCCATGGACCGGGGGTGGGGGGAGATGGTTTGGGGATGATTCAAGTGCATTACATTAATTGTGTATTTTATTTATATTATTATTACATTGTAATATATAATGAAATAATTATATAACTCACCATAATGCAGAATCAGTGGGAGCCCTGAGCTTGTTTTCTTGCAGCTAGATGGTCCCATCTGGGGGTGATGGGAGACAGTGACACCTGAAGTGTGTTGCTTATGTCCAGTCTACTCCATAAGATGCAGCTTAATTGTCACTTGTCACTCACTGATAGGGTTTTGATATAAGTCTGCAAGCAATTGATTTGTTATGGTCTCTGTGCAGTCAAACCTCTCTGCTAATGATAACCTGTATTTGCAGCTGCTCCCCAGCACTAGCATCACTGCCCCAGCTCCACCTCAGATTATCAGGCATTAGATTCTCATAAGGATCCTGCAACCTAGATCCCTTGCATGTGCAGTTCACGGTAGCATTCAAGTTCCTATGAGAATCTAATGCTGCTGCTGATCTGACAGGAGGCGGAGCTCAGGCAGTAATGTGAGAGATGGGGAGCAGCTGTAAATACAGATGAAACTTCCTTGCTAGCCCGCTGCTCACTTCCTGCTGTGTGGCCCGCTTTCTAACAGGCCATGGACCGGTAGCAGTCCGTGGCCCAGGGGTTGGGGTCCCCTGTTATAGAGGGTTGAAAGAACAAAGGAAAGATAAAGGAAGAGAGTTCCAGAGTCATTTTTGGAGCACAAGTAGAGACATGCTGCTGGCATTGTACTCTGTCCATCCCCACACCATCCAGTGCCCAAGAAAATGTTGCAAGTTTATGGTGACATGGTGGCATGAACTAGATTTTTCCTGCTAGTCGATTTTCAGAAACCATTAGTAGATCCTACTTTATTTAGTTAGGGCCATTCTTTTAGACTAGAACTTCTTAAATTGGGATCAGAAAGTAAGCTTTATATAAGATTATCAGTAATCCCTCTGAAATTATATGCAGTGTATTGTATATAGTATATTCTTTTTTCTATGGAGATGACCAATGGGTTTTATCAATTTTTAAAGGATCTTGATGACATAAAAAGTTTTTATCCACCATAGTTATATTAATTTAGAACAGATGTTATTAAAATAAAAAATTTGAAGGAAGTGTGGAGTTTTTCTCTATATATTTTTATTAATATTCCAGGTGGTGTTGGCTGTAAAATTTGCGCCCTCATGACTCCTTTTTAATTATAAATGTTTTTAGAGGAATAAAAACTATTCAAGAGTTTTGTTGGTACTTTCCCTTTCGTCACTCTCTAAAATTTGAACCAAATTTGAATAGTTATTCTTGCAAATAGGAAAAATATACAACTCCATTCATATTCCTTTTATACTCACTTTACAAACCCTTGCATAGACTTTTAGTTATTCTATGACTAAATGTATATTTTTAAAAGTCATCTATTATTTTTAGATATTCTTCCGGTATTGGACCCTGTTATATGAATATTGATCATTATCGCCTCCAGGGCTTTGTTCTGTTTTTGTTTGTTTCATTTGTTTGTTTTTGCTCACAGTTATAAGTAGGAAAACTATTTCTGACCTGGTCATAATTTTTCTTTATCTTAGCTGGAAACTCTAAAAAGTATTTTCTCTGTTTCCTGCATCGTATATCTATCCCTGCTAACGTGGACATTGCCTCCCACTTCCATTTACACTCATGAAGATATTAATTCTCTGGTATTCCAGCAGCCTATTTTATTTTCACTAAACTCTATTAACAGGTTCTCAGCCTGTGGCTATACCAAATGATAATTAATTTTATCTTTTCCAAAAGATATACAAGTTGTAGAGGAATAGTCCAGATATTTTGGTAATTTTTTTGGTGGGGGAGGGGAGAGATTATCCTGGCTTCTGATGAGCCTGAGAAGGCTTCCCATGCCAGCCCATGTCTCCATTTGATAGTGAGTGTGTTTCCCTCCTAGAAGATATCTGAAGCCTATTCGCTTTAGTCATTGCACCAGAAGTGTTTTTTCTTCTCTTAGTGAATCAAGTTTCCAGAAGAAAAAGTTGAAATTTGATAAGATCAACGTAGAAAGCCAAAAGTTGCTCTGAGTTATGGTGTTATTTCTCAGCCAGAGGCTTGTCTCTTCTGCCCAGCTGCAAAATTTCTCTGTACACAGGGGTCTCTTTAGTGCCAAAGGGGATAAGCAAAAGAGGATGAAAATATATCTGCTGTTGCATGGATGACCCCAATCACACTGACTCCTTCAGCAAGTTTTCCTTAGAATCCTTGGAGGAAACTTTGCCTAACCACCTATCCCAACATTCAGGATTTACTTTTAAGATGGTCAGTTAATATTTCTTGAATATAAACTATTGGCTAGAGTAACAGGAAACTTGAGTTTATTAAACTTATACATACTTAACTATGGTCTACAGGGTATTTTAAACTCAGCCATTTGGCTTCAGATCTACTTTCTTACCCCCCAAAATATACAGTGTGAAATGTATAAGAAGTAATTGGATATAGCATCTTTTCCAAGTCCTCAATATCTTATTTCTTCCAGATAATAGAGAAAAAAATATACAGTATTCCCATGATTAAACATACTAGACATAGCTATAAGCTTGAATTTCTAGGAAAATTAAACAAAAGTGGTAATGAGTTGGAACTTAGGCCCCTAAATACCTAAGGTAATATATATTAATGTGTGAAAACCTAACCTGAGAAAGGGACAACAAATTATGGAATATTTAAATGACTTATGAGACACCATACTATGGAAAAACAAGTAACTTTAAAAAATATATGGTAGGACTATGAATGACAGCTTTGGTGGTGAAATGGTGAACTAACTACATACAGATTGATGGGAAGTTCTGACTTGGAAAGTTTTCCGTAATGTATTTTGGGGAAAAAAGTGAAATCAATCAAGTTATAGCATAATATGTATGGTAAAACCTCTTTTCTCACAGAAGAAAAAACCTATATCATGTTATAGCACATATACATATATACAAACTATAATTTTAGTCCATTTGTTTTACAAAAACAAGACAAGTCAGCGTACATTGGTTCATGCAGTGAAAATGTCTTGAAAACACACACAGGTTAGTAGTTATATCAGGGGAACAGAATGATAAAAGAAGGAAAGCCATCTTATTTTATGCTTTTTGTACTTCTGTATTACTAGATATTTTTAGCCTCAAGGAAGTATTACTTTTATAATTTAAAAGTCAGGTATGATATTTACTGAACAATTGTTCAAATGTTTCTTTTGCATGGCTTGCTATTTGGTGGCATTCCATTTAGTAGTGTTAATTGGAAAGTCCCAAACAATTTTTTCAACAGAAATGAATGAAGTAAGATTGGGTTTGTGCTATATTCTTAGATTATATAAAGCTTTATTCTGGTACGAATCTATGTCGTATTTTTCTCTTCCTATTTCACCGTGGTTAGAGTGACTCATTTATTCTTTGACCTGCTGGTTCGGATTCCTGAGACGTTACTTCCCATCAATCTGTATGTAGTTAGTTCACCATTTCACCACCAAAGCTGTCATTCATAAATTTGCCAAAGCCTGACTTGAATGTCCCTACCATGACTCTGGATCACCCCTTAGAGGAAGTGATCTCGAACTAACACTACTTCTTATTGCTCCTCCTGGCTACAGTGTCTCATTCACCAGCCTTCATTCAGGTTAAGCTAAAATACTCTCAGAAATTGATTTGTTTTCCATGCAAGGCAAGATTTCAACATGGTCTAAATCCCACTTACTGGTCCTATACCTACCTTCCATTGGGGACTGAGCTTAAAATAGTAACAATATTCATATATAACTTCCTTTTTGGTATAAGGAACATGCATTTTATATATATATATATATATATATATATATATATATTCCTGGAGGAGTAGATGGTAGTCATACAGTGGTTTTAAATACAGTTTACCTACTATGTTATCCTGGGAAAGTTCCTAAATACCCCATGCCTTAGTTTTCTGCTTCTGTTAAAAGCAAATATATAAAAATATCCAATCCATAATATTGTTTTGAAAATTAAATGAATTATTATATGCAAAGTAATTAGAATAGCATCTGATACAGAAAAGCATGAAATAAATATAAATTAGTTTAGAGAAAGACATAAACCATGGTATTCCTTATTAATGAATATTTTAAATGAATAATTAGTAATAATATTTATGATATATATGGATGTGCTTTGCATTGATGTCCTATTGCAAATATAAGTAAGTTAAGACATTCTGATAAATAGTAGCTGTTTATGACAGGTTAAGTATTTTAGTAATAATAATAATAATGATAATGATAATAAATGTAGCTCATTGTGATTCTTCCAAATGCACTATACACATCTTAAATAGGTGACAGATTACTAAAGTGGAAAATATAGACTTAAATCTTAGTTCAATAAGTATTTTTCTAATTATAGATTTTTTAAAAAGTCATCAGCAGAAGAGAATATTAAGAGTATAAATATTGCCAGCATTGGTGAATGAGGAAGTTGAATTTGCCTTGGGAAAGACAGTGATTGCCTTAGTTTAATCCCTATTTGGATGCCAATTTATGGATAAGTAACTATACAAAAAGGGAGCCACATTACTGAGCCAGTAATGAGAGAGAGGGAGAAAGGAGTGTGGGGGCGGGGAGGGAGGAAAGGAGAGAGGAAAGAGAAAGAATGAAAGGAAGGAAATGTAGGAAGGAGGGAGAGAGAGAGGGAAGGAAGGAAGGAAGAAAGGAAAGAAGGGAGGGAGGGAGAGAGGAAGGAGGGCAAGCAATGGAAGAAATTTGAGTATAAACAAAAGGCACTCAGAAAGTTTCCAGTTTAATACATCTCCTTTGTATATTCCACAAATTAGACTGTCAAGAACTCAGCTTCTCTCAGAACTTTAGGCTGTTAGCCATTTACAACTTACTTCGAATTAATTTAATCAGATTATCAGATTAGGATTTTGCTTAGAGCCTGCCAAAATCAGCCAGGCTGAGGAAAATGGGGTTTTGATTGAAAAGGGGAACTGACAGGAAGCTTGATTTTGAAACACAGGCTGCTGCTCCAGGAGGAGGGGATGCGGGTATTCAGCGGGTGAGGAGAGCCTGGGGCAGCCAGAGGGCAGCTGGAGGGCCCTGGATGCCTGAGGGCTGATTAAGAGAGTTTACCAAGAGGTGAGAAGTTTCCCAAGACAAACAGCATACTTTGCACTTTGGCTAAGGTCCCTAGTGGCAGTACACATTCTTGATATCTGCTCTCATTACATTTAATCACAATGATATTACTTGTGAGATTTAGAGGTACCACCTTCTCTGAGAGGACAGCTGAAGGTTATGAGTTTATACCTGCATGTCTGTTGAGTTTTATGTCCCACTGGTTTTGCTTATAAACTAAAATGTATTATATTTTAGACCTTTGCTCCAAGAGGCTAATGTAACATTAATCATGTTTTTAGCAGACTTGAGATTTTAACCCTAAATCCTCGTTAGCATTTCATATGTCATGTTTCACATGGGCCTTGTGAACTGTAGACTAGATATATCAGAGCTGAAACAGGCTTTTCGTTCCCACTTTTGAGCATTTCAGGCTTCTTCTGAAGGTTATAAATTTGAAATGCAATCTGTGTCATGCTGTGGGAAATACTGTGGTGAGAGGTCTGGCCAGATGAAAGTGCAAGTCTGTTTGCCATCAATGCCTTTTTCCTGAGAGACCTACATTCCATTTCAATAAATTTGTCTCTCTTCAAGTTTTAACAAAAAGTTATTATTAGAATACATATATATGTATCACATATATATGTATATAAAGTGTTAGGATATCAAATTGTTTTTATTACCGTGACCACATTGTTTTAGATGCCAGAAAAATTGTACTAATGTAAACATTTAAGAAGTTAAATTTCCATGAACCCAAAGCAGGTTCTTTAGAAAATAAAGTGGGAAAGATTGCATTCAAGTTAAAGAAACTTGTATTAATTTCCTAGCGCTGTCATGAGAAAGTACCACAATCTGGGTGGCTTTAAACAACAGAAATTTATTCTCTCACAGTTCTGGAGGCTAGAAGTTCAAAATCAAGGTGTTAGCAGGCCATCTCCCTCTGAATGCTCTGTTGCAAGCTTTTCTGTTAGCTTCTGGTAGTTGCCAGAAATCTTTGGTGGTTCTTAGTTTGTAGAGGCATCACTCCAATCTACCTGCACTGCACAATGGTGTTGTCCTTGTAAATTTGATTCTTTATATGGCTGTCATTCCTCTATGTGTCTGTCATAAGTCTCCTCTCCTCTCCTTATAAGGCCACTCGTCACACTGGATTAAAGACCCACCTTACTACAGTGTGATGATCTTAACTAATTACTTCTGCAGTGACCCTATTTCAAAATAAGTTCACATTCACAGGTACCTGGGGTTATGACCTGGACTTAGCTTTGTGGTGGACACAATTCAACCCACAAAAACTTCAAACATAGGAATAAACCAGATGACAAACATATACTTAAACCATTATAAAGGAACAAATGTTCCAAATAAGAAAATCACTTAAAATTGAGTGTTAAATTATTCATTTATCATATTATTCTCAAGTCTCTTAATGAGAGTATGAAATGACTCAAAAATGTTGTCTACTCTCCAGAATGTAGTTTCTTCCTGTATGTGAATTTGTATTTATTCTGAAACAGGAAGGATGGGGGTACGGCACGACCTTTGAAAGAATAATATAGCCATAGTACAAGACAAAGACTGGTTAGAACCAACTGGGTCCAAAATGGTGGAAGATTCAACTTCCAGTGGACCTTGAGCCTCATTATACGCTTATTGTAATACATTAGCATGCTAATTGACACACCCACCAGCGCCATGACAGTTCTGAGGACAACCCTGAAAGGTCAAAAAGTGGGCAGTGGCCCAATTCCTGGAAATCCTTGCCCCTTCCCCCAAATAATTGGAATAATCCTCCCACTTAGCCTATGAAATTACCAGCCCATAAAAATTAACCATGCCATATTTCGAGGCTCTCTCTCACCTTCTGAAATGGCCTACACTCTGTCTGTGGTGTGTGTTACTCTCTAAATAAATCTACTTTTTACCTATGACATTTTCTCCAAATTATTTTGTCATGACGAAGAAAGGACTTCACATTCACCAGGAACATATTGGCGAAGGCAGCCAGGAGAATTTGGTAAGCCTCAGCCTCTCTCCCTCCTTGGGCTTGAGAGGCGCCACCTTCCCGCTGTTACTCTCTCTCTTGAGAGGCATGGCCTTACTTCCAGCCGTCTCCATCTCTCTCTCGCCCTCTCTCCCTTTCTTATAGTCTGTCTCGTTTTCGGACCTATTGCCACAAAAATGTGGGCACAGGACGAGCATAACACTGCCCCCTCTCTGCGGCTACCCTCATAGGCTTATTATTGGTCTACCTATGCTTAACTGTCCTTGTCTCAACTGTCCTTACCTCACTCTTACTTTCCACTTTATTTCGCGCCTTACTCTGCTGGAAATGGGGAAAAAGAAACCTGCCAGGCATTTTCCAGCCATGCCACTAAGTCTTCCACTTCTTACTGTTTGTTACATACGCGCAGGGCACGTCAGGGAAAGTTTCTAGCCATCCTCACAGGCAGCTAGGGACCCGAACCATAGGATCTTTGCCCTCTGAGTTTGCCTTATCACCATTTAATTAACTGTTAACAGGTCCAATTGTGTAAAAATATGAAATACAGCCTTACTTAGATTTTGTGCCATGGTTACAGCGACTGCAATCCCTTGGGGAGGCAGTTTGTATGTATACCCCCCTTCATATTAGGAGGGGGATGGTCTTGCACCATGTGGTTGGGACTCGTGGTGGTGGGACCATTGCTCACCACCTGCCTCCTGGTGCTGGGCTGGGCCTCTCCAGGGTCTGCCCTCACCCCACCCTGCTCTGTTAGAGTAGAGCGGGCGACTCAAGGTGGATGTGTCATACACATGGCTGCACCCCAGGGATACTTGCCTGGGCCATGACCCACATTTGCTGTGCTTGCCTCTCCGGGGTCACGCAATTGGGAGCGTCCTTCCAGGGTCGCAGGGCCCTCCATCCCCCTAACTACAGTCACGGTGCCTCCCCTTTAGCAGCCATATCTGCCCCTGCACCCAGCCCCACTGCCAGCTGGCCAGAGCATGTTTGGGAAGGGGGGAGAGGGAGCATGGCACTGAGGACTCAGGGGTGCCACCCACAAAAGGGAAGGGAAATGAGAGGTTTTCTTCTTTTTCACAAACCATCTCCCTTAACGGCCAGTGCCTGTTTTCTGAAACTTATCACCTTTTTAGAAAAAAAGGCTGGGATTTTGTGTTAGAACCATGAGGATGTCCAGGGGAACATATCCCAGAACACAGGGATTAATCTATAGAATCTATAGAGAAACCTTCAGGGAAGTCACTCATCCTGGCTACCATGGATGCCAGGATAGGACATGGGCCCCAGGATGCTGGGGCCAACAGAACTGCTACACAGGGGAGTAGCTGACCCCCATTTACCCTCCCTGAAAACCAAAGCCAAGGCACATTTTTGGCTGGACTATGTATTGTACAAGACATGGACAGTCCAACCCAAAATACTCCCCCAGAAACTGAAAAACTTATAGATCTGCAGGTCTGGGATCAGGGAATCCCAGGGAAGCCAAAGTAGCTCATTTTCTTTCATAACATATAAACTTAAGGTCGATGAGGCCTGGCCAGAAAATGGGAGCCTCAACTATAATGCCATCCTACACTTAGACATCTTTTGCAAAAAGCAGGGGAAATGGACAGAAGTTCCTTATGTACAGGCTTTTATGGCCCTAAGAGAAAACCCGGAGCTATGCAAGTCCTATGTTAGGGGACCTTGCCAGCTGAGACCCATTTGGGCTACACAAAAGCCCTCTCTAGTGGCACCCCTGGAAGAACAGAAACCCCTGACAGAAGACCCAAATACTTTCGAGGGACGCATTGTATTTGCAACCCACTTCATCAGCCAATCACCCCCTGACATCTGTTGGAAGCTTCAAAAGCTTGCCATGGGGCCCCACACCCCTCCTAACCTTATTGACACAGCTTTCAGTGTTTTTAACGATAAAGACCAGGCTGAGGAGGAAAAGAAGGAACAGCATAACTCCAGGAAGGAATGACAGCAAGCCAGGCTTTTGGCAGCTATCATGAGAAGACCCAACCCACTTCCTGGTCACCCCAAAAGTACTCCCAGAAGATCTCCACCAGGAAAGGGAGCCAGTTTCAGCTGTGGGAGTCCTGAACACTGGAGCAAGGAATGCTCAGGAAACAGGTCCCAGCCTTCACCCAAAACGCTATGCCAACTTGGCAAGAAGATGGGCCACTGGAAGAGGGAAAGCCCCCAGCTCTGAAGGGAGCAAGGAAATTCCCCTGTGTCAATCATGGCAGTGGCTGATTGACGGGACCCGGGACCACCCAAGGCTCCCGAGAAGACAGTCATCACACGGGAGGAACCGCAGGTGACCACTGACGTGGCAGGTAACCTTGTCCAATTTCTAGTGGACACGGGAGCCACTTACCCTGTCCTGACTTCTCACGCTGGGCCCATTGCCCCTAAAACCTGCTCTGTTGTTGGGGTGGAAGGAAAGCCAAAACTAAAGCATTTCGCCACTCCTCTAACTTGCACCTGGAGAAACACTCTTAATAACTCACAAGTTTCTTGTCATGCCTGAATGCCCCAGCCCATTATTGGGAAGGGATTTTCTCTCAGCCTTGGAGGCAGCTCTTACCCTCCCTGAAAACCAAAGCCAAGGCACATTTTTTGGCTGGACTATGTATTGTACAAGACATGGACAGTCCAACCCAAAATATTCCCCCAGAAACTGAAAAACTTATAGATCTGCAGGTCTGGGATCAGGGAATCCCAGGGAAGGCAAAGCTTGTCACTCTTATAAAAATCACCTTAAAGGAAACTAATAACTTCCCTTCCAGGTGCTAATACTCCATAAACCAGAGGGTCAATAAGGCCTCCAACCCCTAATCTCAAAATTCATTAAATACGGGCTTTTGATGCCATGCCAATCTCCCTGTAATATTCCAATCCTACCTAGTCTTCTCTGGGAACCCTTATTGCCACCATCCTTTTAAAATGCAAATTTCAAAGAGGGGAATGTAATTTAGAACTTGACTTGTCAAGAATAAAAGTAAAAATCCTAAGTGTCTTTTCTGTAAACATTAGTAAAAAGTAGCCATCTAGATAGGTGACCTTGATTTGTTCCATCTGCCAGGAGCCCAGTTTGAATCCAACCCCTTATAACTGATGGGTTTTACGTTGACTTAGGGTTAAAATTTTGAAATGGGAACTTTGAGGTTTCTGTGTCTGTGCATTTGTTTGTATCTATGTGTGTTGTAGATGTATGATATTGCCAAAATTAATTCGTAAAAGAGCTCTATTGAATCGGCTTAAAGGAAATTAAGTGCTTATATAAATACAGGAATGTAAATCTGGCCAGAATGAATTTCAGGTGCATGTCATCTGGGAAATGAATCAATACTAAACTAATATCTGGTATTGAAGGTGGCTTAAGCTTGTTGGTCTGATTAATATAGACATGTCTTTAGAGTCATCAATGTTAAGTATAATACATCTCTTGCAGCTAGGTTTACTAGAGGTCAAATAAGACCTCATTCTATCCATTACAAATTTGTCAACGAGAAAAGTAACTTGTTATGAAAAAACTTTTAAGGAAAAAAGTGCAATGAGAAAAGCTTTTTAAAAATAATTATGTTTTAAAAATGTCTGTCTAAATTAGTCTCTCCAGATTCTGGTAACTTGAAATTCTAGAGTTGTGCTAAATTAAGTTAAATGATGAAAGTTTATTAAATAACTAGGTCATTTCCAAATAAAATAAGATATTGAAACATTAATTGCTGAACATTGGCTTCCTTTTACAGAGAAACAAAAGGTTTAGGACTATTAATAAATATGTTTGGTGTCACACTGAGATATTTTCTATAAGAAAGCACATTTGAAAAAAATTATTATTTGGATTTATGTTTACCAATCTACAGAGTACTGATATCAATGACAGTGCATGGTTGCTTAAGGAAAGTAGGATGTGTGTTTTCAGTAAAGAAAGTATGAGGAATGGAATTGCATTTTATAATATTAAGGGAAAAGGAAGTTGGCTGTCTCTGGATGGCTGTTTCTGGATGGAAAAATAAAGTGATGGATACAGAAAGTGATGAAAAGTTGTGGATAGGAACTGTGAGAAGAAAAAGTTTTGTGCATGGTTAATATTGACTAAGTTTAAAATGAATTTAATTGAGTAAACGAATTTTAAAAGTAAGCTGGTGCAAAACCTGAATTTGGCCTTTCTCTCTGTTAAAAGGACAAGCTTCTTAAAATGTTAAACTGCCTTTAGTAACAGGTTAAACTCTTTACCTTTTAAGTGATCTGCTCTGCATTTGTCTTTGAAATCTTTTATTGTCACTTTGGCTAAGTAAATATTTTTTTCCCAGTGACCTATGATCCTATCTGACTGTTTTAAACCCTTTTGATATTTTTTTGACAAAACTTCCTAAGTCAAATTAAATTACATGTGAAGTACTGTCAAATGAGTAATAAATCTTCTTAGGTTATATTGTATGGCAAATGTTACTAATACAGATATTCTAGAAATTATATGGAGTTCCTAAAATTCTGACATGTCATGGTAAAGTATTATCCGTCATAATTCTAGTTATTATCTTAAAATATTGTATGTCACAACAGTACCCAAGTTTCTTTATCAATTACACTATAATCAGATGTTTAACCATGGCTTTTAAGTCTTCTGTCATTTATAGATAGTTTTGTACTCTGATGCTGTTACAAAAAGTGCTTCATCATCAAGAAAATTCATAGGAAGCCTATGGTAGCAGTTATAACAGTCCCACATCAAGATGATGGCTATGTGAGGATTCTAGCCCATACCAAATGAAAACAAGGAGCTGTCCTGCCTCTGAGGCCTCTAGATCAGGCATCCAGAGTTTTTACTCCCTGACAGGCAGTGTCCATCCCCCTATTCAACCTTGAAGCAGTTACAGAAGATGGACTGTCACCCCTCTGTTTCCCATAAAAATACGGGAGTAAAACCTCTGAGGAGGAAATGAAATAGGAGGGAAGGGGGCAGGACACAACCTTTAAAAGAATGATATAGCCATAGTACTTGACAAAGACTGGTTAAAGCCAACTGGGTCCAAAATGGCGAAAGATTCGACTTCCAGTGGACCTTGAGCCTCATTATACGCTTATTGTAATACTTTGGCATGCTAAATGACACACCCACCATCACCGTGACAGTTCTGAGGACAACCCTAAAAGGTCAAAAAGTGTTCAGTGGCCCAATTCCTGGAAATCCTCGCCCCTTCCCCCAAATAATTGGAATAATCCTCCCACTCATTAGCCTATGAAATTATCAGCCCATAAAAACTAACCATGCCATATTTCGAGGCTCTCTCTCATCTTCTCAAAGGGCCCACACTCTGTCTGTGGAGTGTGTTTCTCTCAAGGTCTCTCGCCTTCCTAGATGGCCCACGCTCTGTCTGTGGAGTGTGTTCTCTCTAAATAAATCCACTTTTTACCTATCACTTCATCTCCAAATTCTTCTGCGGCAAAGAAAGAACCTCAAATTCAATGGGAACAATTCCATAAGCTTAAATTGGCTATTTTAAATTAACCTGTAAACATCTATATTTTCTATGTAATTCAAGATTTCTGCTTTACTTAACATTAAATGTTCCACTCAGTAATTTTCTCATTAAGTAATTCATAACATTTAGGAGTGCCTATTCAGTGCCAAGGACTGTATGGGTTACTGAGATTGAAATGAGGGAAGCATAGTCCCCTGTTCTTAAAGTCTTGGGAAATGGATAAAAGCAAATTATAATACATTTAGAAGTATGTATTGTACTATGGCAAGGCATAGAAAGAATGCTGAATTAGATTTTGGTCAGAAAACAGTCTGGAAAGTCTTGCTATTACAACTGATACCCATGCTGTCTCCAAATAGAAGATAGGCAAGCAAAGTGCTAGAAGGAAGCACATTACCGCAAGTGCCCAGACTAAGGAGAGAGAGCATAACAATGAACCTAGGTTTGTGCATGGATGGTATAATGTGGATAATTTACAAAAGATGTTATTAGAGAGCTAAACAATGATTACATCACAAAGAAGACAGAGTCATTGCCTATTGTATAATGTGCACTCAATAAATGTTTCCTTAGAGACAGTACAGACAGTGATCAGGAACTAAAGTTCTGGCATCAGATTGTTTGGGTTTAATCCTGCTCTTCCATTTATTTGAACCTAACTTAGTAGAATTAGTGCTCAATACATTTTAGTTATTAACTGTTTCTCTTTATTTAAGATCATTCTCTATTGGTTGACTTTGAAGCACATAAGAGGCGCATTCATAGGAACTATTTTTTTTAACATCTTTATTGGAGCATAGTTGCTTTACAATGGTGTGTTAGTTTCTGCTTTATGACAAAGTGAATCAGTTATACATATACATATGTTCCCATACCTCTTCCCTCTTGTGTACATTCATAGGAACTTGATGTTAAATGTTATAAATTGGGGTTTTCTCAGGAAATAATTGCATCTGAAAACTTTTCATTATATCTTCTCACTGATCATCATGGTGCTCTACATATTTTTTTCTGTGGAAAAAGAAACAGTAAGTGAAAGATTTTTTTGTAATTCTGGCACAATATCACAAATTGGTAAATAATTAATTATTGTTAGCAAGTATTGGAGTACAACACATCACTGTTGTTTGAAGTGGTCATCCAACATTGTGGTATGAAGAATGCAGCATGACAAACATTTCTTAGTATAGGGAAAGGAGGAGAAAAAGAAGTAGAATATCTTAGGGAAGATTTCTGAGTCCAAATACAGTTTTGGGTCTAGCTTGAGTAGGAAAGGCCTCTATACTAAATTCTTTTTTTTAAACTTATTTTTGTTTTTTCCAGCTTTATTGAGGTATTATTAACAAGAAAACTACACATATTAAGGTATAAAACATGGTGTTTTGATATAAGCATACCTTGTGTAATGGTTACCCCACTCAGTCAAGCTAATTAGCGCATCCATCACTTTACATAGTTACCTGTGTGTGTGTGTGTGTGTGTGTGTGTGTGTGTGTGTTTACGTGTGTGTTGAGAACACTTAAGATTTACTCTCCTAGAAAATTTCAGATATACAATGCGCTAATACTAAGGATAGTTACCATGCTGTACATTAGATATCTAGAGCTTATTCATGTTATAACTAAAATTTTGTACCCTTTGACCAACATCCCCACATTTCTCCCACATCCTCAGTCCCTGGCAACCACTATTCTACTCTCTGTTTTTCTAAGTTTGACTTTTTTAGATTCCACATGCAAGTGAGAACACCAAGTATTTGTCTTTCTATGTGTGGCTTTTTTCACTTAGAATAATGTCCTCTAAACCTGTACACATTTTCAGAAAAGGCAGGATTTCCTTCTTTTTAAGGCTGATTAATATTCCATTATGCATTATGTATATATTTCTTTATCCATTCATCCACTGATGGACACTTAATTTTGATTCAACTGTTAGTCAGCCAGCATGTCTTATGCAATTTTCTTAAGAATAATATACTCTCTTAGTTTTTGGCCATTTAAGATGCCTTTACACATGAAATGAAATTTGGCTAGCTTACAAGTTATGATACTTTCCATTTGTATTAAATAAAAGTAAACTCTAAATGGCTTAAACAATAAGGAAATTTACTGGTTCACATAACTGAAAACAGTCATAGGTAGGGTAAGATGAAATCTGGGTTTTAATAATATCATCAAGGTGCTAGTTATTATTTCACATTATTTTGTGATGTCGCTTTTGTCCCAAAGCTTGGTTCTGTCATAGTTATAAAAAGGTGACTCTTAGATATAGTTGCCTCCTTTTCACATAAGAGACTAGATCAATTATGGTCATGTGGTCCAGCTCACTCTGAACCAATATCTGTGGTTGGAGGAATGCAGTACATCGATTGGCTTATGTCTGGCTTTCACCTAATTCTATTGGATTAAGACAGTCATAGTTCACCTTTGATCCCTATGGTTGGACCTAAATCCTTTTATTCAAAAATGAATATACCCCAATGTTACATCGGTATTATTAATTTTTCATTTTGTAAAGAAATAATGTGGACAGACTATTTTTATTCCTATGTAGATACACACACACACACACATACACTTTCCTTTTCAGTTTTGATAGTGGTAAGATCTGTCCTTTAAAATAATAATTAAAATTTTTCTTTGCTAGAGTGATCTAGGTCTGTATCTTCCTCCAATAATTTTGCTAAGCACGTGGTGAATTATTTAATTTAGCATTAGGCTTGAGAAAGTTCTATTCTATCTTTGATTTTTTTTAAATTTGTTCTAACACTTCAGGAACATTAATTATTCATGAATTATCATTTTAATTATTTCTATAGATCAGTTTCTATTTCATGATTTTTTTTTTTTGCTTTCCTAGAACAAAATAAATGTTTTTGATCTGCCCACTAAAGTTTCTTTTTGTTGTTGTTATTAAGAACTTTTGTTGTCATTTATACTTTATATTCCATGCTTTTCCAGTTGTCCCAGTGTTTTACTCAGGAACTGTTGAGATATCGTGAGATCTCTTCTGACTTCTGGCATGTGAGAATGGTTGACTATTAAACAGAGTAGCAGCAAGTTAAAGGGAAAAGAATAAATATGGTTTTAGGAATGGAGATTGGGATGCTGATGGACATTTAGGAAATGGGATCTGGAGCACTATATAGAGGTGTCTGTGCTGAAGATTTGGAGGTTATCAACTTATTTGTAGAAATCAAGTAGATTTCTGAGTAGAGCGAGAAAAGAAAAAGGTAGCTGAGGAGGTAATCTTGAGTAACACGTTTAAACAGTTGAAAACAAAATCAGATATATGGGAAGAAAAAAAATATTGGGGAGACAATGTCATGGAAACCAAAGGAGTAGTTTTATTACTTTAATACATGTTTCTCAAGACTTGCTTTCTAGACATTGCTTCCACACCTAAGAAAATATTGGGTAACATACCATGAAGTGTTTAATCATTTTTTCTATCTAAAATATTTTTCTAGTGAATATTTTAGTAAAATTTTAATTTTAGAACAATTTTATATCTACAAAATTATTGGAAAGATGGTACAAAAAAGATTTCCTGTATATCCCACACCTAGTTTCTCAATATAGTAGTGTGGTATATTTGTCACAATTGGTCAAACACAATTGATACGTTATTACCAACTAAAGTCCATACTTTATTCAGATTTCCTTAGGTTTTTCCCTAATGCCCCCTTTTTTGGTTGTTGTTCCAGGATCCCATCCAAGATACCATATTGCATTAATAGTCATGTCTCCTTAATGTATTCTTGGTTGTGACAGTTTCTCAGACTTTCCTTATTTCTAATGACCTTGACAATTTTGAGGTTTACTGATCAGTTGTTCCATAGAATATCTCTCAACTGGAATTTGTCTGATGTTTTTCTTATGCTTAGACTGAAACGATACATTTTCGGAAGGAAGACCACGAAGGTACATTGCCATTTTCATCACATAATATCAAAATTGAATGTTACTAAAATAACTTATCACTATTGATGTTACTCTTGATCACCTGGCTTGCAGAAGTGCTTGTCAGCTTTTTCCACTATAAACTTATTATTTTTTTCTCTCTTTTTCAATATTGTGCTCTTTGGAAGGAAGTCACTATGCTCAGCCCACACTTAAGGAGTGGGCAGATTTGCTCCACCTCTTTAAGGATGGAATATATATTCATTAATTTGTATCAGTATGTATTCATGGACTCTTATTTTGTACTTTGGGTTGTAATCCAATACTACTTCTTTTACTTTGTTGTTCAAATTGTTTCAACTTTGGCCATCAAGACCTCTTTCAATTGGCTCCTGAATCCCTTTAATGTATCTTCATCATTATTTACTTTTTACTTTTGGCACTAATTTACTTTTTGGCACTATAAGATGCCTCAGGCCCATTTTGCCTATTTACTGCTGAGTCCTAGAATCAGGTAATTCTCCAAGGAGCCCTAGTTCCTTTTATTGAAGAATGGTATTAGAAACCAAGATCTGTGTGATGGTTGTGCTCATTTGTACTGGAGACATTGCATCCTGGGCCCTCTCCGCCAGCAAAGCAGCAGTTTGTAGTTTTCCACATATATGTATTGTACATATTTTGTTATATTTATGCCTAAATATTTAATTGTTTGATACTATTATTGATGGTATTTTTAAAATTTCAAATTCTATATTTTTACTAGCTTTATTGAGACATAATTGACATATAATATTATACAAATTTAAAGTGTACAATGTGTTGATTTGACACACTTTTATATTGCAGTCTGATTACTACTGCAGTGTTAGTTAACACTCCATCACATCACATAATTATTGTTTCTTTTCTGTGCTGAGAACATTTAAGATCAATTTTCTTAACAATTTTCATGTGTTACAATACAATACTGTTAACCATATCACAATGCTGTACATTAGAACCCCAGAACTTATTCATCTGCTAACGGTAAATTGGCTTTTGTATATTAACCTTGTACCCTGAAGCCTTGCTATAGTTGCTTTTTTATTAAAAAAATTGTTTGGAATTTTTCTATATAGACAATCCTATCATCAATGAATAGCAACTGTTTTATTCTTTTCCAATATTTATCCTTTTATTTCCATTTCTTTTCTTATGACACCAGCTAGGACTTCCTATGTGATGTTGAATAGGAGTGGTGAATGGGAACATCCTTGCCTTGTTTCTGGTCTTAGGGGGAAAGTGTCTAGTTACTCATTGATTATGTTAGCTGTAGGTTTCTGTAGACGGTTCTCCATTGATATGGAGAAGTTCTTCTCTACTCCTAGTTTGCTGAGTATTTTTATTATGATTGAGTATTGGATTTTCTCAAATGGTATTTCTTCTGTGTCAGTTAATATGATCACATGATTTACCCCCTTTAGTCTGTTGATACAGTGGATTATATTGATTGATTTTTCAGGTGTTGAACCAACCTTGCATACATGGAATAAATACCACTTGGTTGTAGTATATAATTCTTTTCATACATTGTTGAATTCGACTTGTTAATATTTCAGTGAGGTTTTGTTTTGTGAGATACAAGTTTGAGAGATACAAGTTTGTGATTTTTTTTCTCATATATAGTTTTAGCATTAGAGTAATGCTGGGCTCACTGAATGAGTTAGATAGTGTCCCTCTGCTTTTAATTATTTATTTTTTTTGAAAGAGGCTGTGGAGAATTGATATTATTTCTTCCTTTAATGTTTGGTAGAAATCACTTGTGAAACCATTTGTAACTGGTGATTTCTTTTTTTTTTTTTTTTTTTTTTTTTTT